>NW_028258138.1:39723333-40026363 GCF_053883595.1 Heterocephalus glaber
TTTTATTCTTCTAAGAATTTTACAATGTCAGCTCCTTTATTTGACATATCTGAGGTATTTTCCATGAGAAAATCTAATTATTCCAGTGCCATTTGGTGAAGAGATTTGTCTTTCTATTGTTGTTGTTTCTAATCTCCCTTTTTATTAAAAAAATACTCTGGTGAAGCAATTAAGATTACTAATTCAAGAGACAGAATGCTTGAGTCCAAATCTGCTGTTATTGCTTGCTACCAACGTAACATAGGCAAATTTCTTAACTTTCCTACAACTCAATTTTGTTATATATAAAATAATAGAAGTAACTTTATAGAATTATTATAAACATCAAATTATGTCATATATATAAAGCACTTAGCAAGATTCCTGTCAAAAAGTGATGAGTGTTAGCAAAAATTAAGGTTGATATTTGTCATTTTTAAAGATATCTCTGTATAGTGACAACTAACTAAAATTACATCTCTCAAGCCTAGGATAATATTTTCATTTTTCAAAAGGTAGCAATAAAGAATCTAAATGAATTAAGATAAATTACAGAAACATTATGTTTGAGCAGATACTTACAGTATATCAGGGTGTTTTTAATGTTATATACTCCTTAGAATAATTCCTATTTAATGAGTAACAAACATTAACTAATTTGTTAAAAATATAATTGTGTAATAATCAAGCAGCAGAGATCCAATTTAAATCCATACCTACCTTATTGGTGGGTCTGTTTTTGTCCATTATGACTTACTGTAGGAAAAAAATATTTAATAAAATATATGACCTTCCTTCTTTTCTCCAATTCATGTATTACTGGAGTAAGGAGAGGTGAAAAGTGTGTGCGCGCGCGTGTGTGTGTGTGAGATATATGTCATGTAAAATTGTATGCTAATGAATTCTCTGAGGAAATATTTTATTGTGATGTGTAATATATGTTTCTGGTTAAACTTCAACTGTGGCATATTTGTACTTCTCTTTTCTCAATTCTTTATATTGAATTGTCAATTCAGTTCTCTCAATATTTATAATTCGTGTTTTAATATGTGACTTTTTAGTATATTAAATTGAATGAAAAATATTTTAATATATTAATCAAGTTTTCTTTTTTGTTGTGGTCTCTTAGTTCAGTGTTTTAAATGGGGTGAAAGAATATTTCACATCCATAAATATAAGTTTCTTTTGTGATTCTCTTAGATGTAATAAAGGAACAGAATCGAGAGTTACGAGGTACACAGAGGGCCATAATCAGAGATCGAGCAGCTTTAGAGAAACAAGAAAAACAGCTGGTGAGTGGAACATTAAATTTCAATTTAACTTTTCAAATTTGGAAATTACAGTTGGAATAATTAGCTAACTAGGAAAATGATGCATGACAGGTGATGAGTGAATTAAATAAGACATGGCATATAATGCTTTTCTGAGTTTTCTTTTTTTTTTTTTTTGGTACCAGAGATCGAACTCAGGACCTTGCACTTGCGAGGCAGGCGCCGGAACCACTGAGCTAAATCCCTGGCCCTTGAGTTTTCTACTTACCTTTATTGTCTCGTTATGCTGACTTTTATCAGAATTCTGTATATTTTGCTGATTAATTGAATTATTCCTGATTTTGAAAATCATCAGTGTCTAGGAAGAAGTATTTCTTAAAATTACCTCCTTATTACTAACAAACATAAAATAGTCATGGAAGCCAAGAGAGGGCTATAAAAAGAATTAAAGGTATCTTAGGGTATCATAGGTTTCTTACTTGATATTTGAAAGATGTGTCTATGACAATGAGCTTGTTTTAATAGGCTGGTCTGGTTCATCTTAAATATTCTTTAAGCTATTTTTAAAATTTATGCTGCTTCAGATCTTTTTAAGAGCAGAATTACTTTTTTTCTTCTTAAATTCTTTTATTGGTACATTTTAGATATACAATACATTTACATTCATCATTGGGAACTTGTATCTTTACATGATGTATCTTGGTTCTTATCTTTTCCCCATTTCCCTGTCCTCCCTTCAACCCCTCCACCCCTATTTACAAAGTAAAAGCAGAATTATTGAGGTGTAACTGACTCGCAATAAATTACACATATTGAAGTATACAAATGAATACTTGAAATCTACTGTAGTAAGGTAATGAACATTGTCATCATCTCCAAAAGTTTTCTTATGCCTTTTGAAATCCTTCCTACCATCCCTCCCTATCACCTCTTTTTTCAGTGAGTCAAATACTGATTTGTCATTGTAGATGAATTTACTTTGTTAGAATTTCATGAAAATGGAATTGTGCTAGTGAGCTTTTCATTGCTGGGACAAAATACCTAATATATACAACTTAAAGAAGAAAAAGTTTATTTTGACTCAGTTTCGGTTCATTGTCAACCAACACAAAGTCAGAAACATGGTAGAAAAGCAGTAGTGGAGGAAACCTGCTCACCTCATGGCAGCTATGGAACTCATTTCTGAGAAAGGGAAAAGAATCTGAGACAAGATATACTCTAAAAGACATACCCTCTTTAATCTACTGTCTCCTACTAGGTTCCATCTAATAACCCATCTGCTATGAACTCACCAGTGGATTAATCGATAAAGTCAGTGCCTTCATGACCCAATTCTCTCTCTAGGCCCCATCTCTGAAAATTACTGTATTGATGATCAAACCCTCAATTTATGAGTCATTGGAGGACCCTTCAAATTTAGACCATTACAGAAATCCAATATGAACTCTTCCTTACTTAACTTCTTTTAGCATAATTATTTTGAGGTTACTCAATACTGTTGCGTCAGTATTAATTTTTATTTATGAATGTTATTTTGTTCTGTGCCTGTTCACAATTTATCCATTTTTTGACCAGAGGACATTTGAGTTCTGAGTTTTGGTTTTTTTGAAAAAAAAGATTTATATATACATTCAAATGAAGTTTTCATGCAAACACATTTTGATTTCTTTTGTGTACAATCAGAGTGAGATTACTTGGTCATAAGGTACGTCTGTATTTAATCATATAAGCAAGTGCTAAACAATTTTTTAAATGTTTTCTTTTTCTAGTAGCAATGCATGACAATTATAGTTTTTCTACATACTTGGAGTTTACTAATTGTAGTCATTCCATTGGGTGCTTAGTAGATTTTCATTTTAAATTACATTTTCCAAATCACTAATGATATTGAGCATCTTTCGTGTAACTATTTTCCACTTACATGTCTTCTTTGTCAAAGTGTATCTTTAAATATTTTATGTATATTTTTCATCAACTTGTTTTATTTTATATATTGTGGAAATAAGTGCTTTATTAAGTACTGATATATGTTTTACAAATATTCTTTCCAAGTTCTTGGCTTTGTCTTTTATTTTTCTAAGTAATTTTTGAGGAGGGAGTTTTTTTGTTTTGTTCATTGAATTTTTAAAATTTTTATGTAGTATAAGTTTATTAGTATATTTTCTTCTGTGGCTGATACTTTTAGTGCTCTCAGAAATCTTAGCGTAACCCAAAGTCACTAATACTTTCTGTTTTCTTTTAGAGCTAGTATACTTTTAGTTCTTAAATTTAAAACTGTGAGTCATATTGAATTTTTACCATGGTATCAAATCAGGGAACAACTTCAGTTTCCACATATGGAAATTAAGTTGCTCCAACATAATTTGTTGTTGATACCTTCTCCTTCTCATTTTTGTAGAAAATCAGTTGTCTAGTGTGTATGGGCATATTTTCTGGGCTCTATACTATTTCATTAATCTATTTGACTTCTTTCTTTTTCTGGTACTGGGGATTGAATTCAGGACCTTGCACTTGAAAGGCAAGCGGCTTCACTGAGCTAAATTCCTGGACCTATTTGACTTATACTTAAGCTAATACCAAACTGCTTTTTTAAATTTTTACTTGATAGTAAAACTTAAAGGTAAAAAATTTTAATCATTCAATTGTGTACTTTTTTCCCCCATAAGTGTTTAGGCTGTTTTAGGTTCTTCACATTTTGTATGCACTTTAGAATAAGCCTGTCAGCTTCTAGTAAAAGGATTAGATTTTTGATTTAGATTACATTAAATATGTACATCCTTTGGGAAGAATTTACATCTTAACAGTAAGAAGTCTTCCAATCTATGAACATCTTATGTATTTACCCATTTACCTAGATCTTATTTGATTTTTCTTAGCCATGCTTTGTTCTTATAAATATGTAAGTTTTGTGCTTCCTTTGTCATATTTACCCTAAATATTTAATAATTTTTATTCGATATGTCCTTTTAAGAAGAAATTTGATTTGTGAGTTTTTTGGCTAATGTATATAGAGATACCTAAAGTTTTGTATGTTCATCTTGAATCTTGTAACCTTCCTAAACTCATTACTCTTCTAGCCTTTTTGTAGATTGCTTGGGATTTCTACATAATCATGTCATCATGAATAAATAAATCTTTACATCTTTATAATTTGCAACTTTTTTTTCTTAACTTTTAAAAATTATCTAGCACTTCCTATACCAGTGATGGAGAACCTTTTAGAGACTGAGTGCCCAAACTGCCACCCAGGAACCCACTTATTTATCGCAAAGTGCCAACACTGTGCTGTTACCCAGTGCTCTACTGGTGGGACAATGCTGGGGTGACTTGGCTCACTTGCTAACAGAGAGGGCTCTGTATGCCTGCTGCAACACACGTGCTTTTTCTTTCTTTTCCATGTAGAATAAACAGTCTTCAGTTACTCTTTATGACTTTATAGTAGTCTGTTTTAAAGAGAAAATATGTATTTCATTTATATGTTAGATCTGTTCTTCTGAAATCATTGAAGACTTTCAGTAATTTTATTCCTCTCTTAGGAATTAGAAATTAAGAAAATGGCCAAGATTGGTAATAAAGAAGCTTGTAGGGTTTTAGCCAAACAGCTTGTACATCTGCGAAAACAGAAAACAAGAACTTTTGCAGTAAGTTCAAAAGTGACTTCTATGTCTACACAAACAAAGGTGATGAATTCTCAGATGAAGATGGCTGGAGCAATGTCTACCACAGCAAAGGTAAGTGAGGGCCTTTTTATGTGGTTTTATTATGTTACGAAAGATACTTAACTATAAATGAATCAGATTTAAAAGTGCCTTCTGGTAAATATGTGGTACAGAATCTTAATTTTTAGTAAAATGAGTTTTAATACCAGATAACCCAGGTAAGTGTGCCTAGATTCTTTATTGATATGTTTTAATATAGAAGAATATTTCTATTTTCCCAAGATCACACATCACATCTGAGTTTACAAAATTGACTTAAAACTGTTTACTTTTTCTATAAATTGTCACATGATTTTTAGACTTATTTTATGAAGTTATATCTGATTATTACGGGTGATAATTTTAATTAATGTGTTTGTATATATGTGTCAGGACATAAATATTTTCAGAAGCATGCAATATTTTTAGGAGCTTACATTTAACTTAGTGTCTCTTTCTCTCTCTTGTGTTTTTACCATAGAATTTAGAGTAATCTGTGCCTTTCAATCAATAAATAATGAATTCCTTGATGTAGATCATGTATTTTGGTCAAAAGGGTTTAAAATAAAGGCCCTGCCTCTACACATTTTTATTTTTTATTATTTTTGGTACCAGGGATCGAACTCAGGACCCTGCGCTTGCCAGGATGGTGCAGCACCACTGAGCTATATTCCTGGCCCTCCTCCAAGTAT
Organism: Heterocephalus glaber; assembly: GCF_053883595.1. Classification (NCBI taxonomy): domain Eukaryota; kingdom Metazoa; phylum Chordata; class Mammalia; order Rodentia; family Bathyergidae; genus Heterocephalus; species Heterocephalus glaber. The sequence continues at coordinate 39,728,974 of NW_028258138.1, forward strand.
TTTTACAAGTCAATTTGGGAGGGTTGCTTAAGATAAATCTGAATGAGTAATTGCTATACATCAGTCTGTGCTACGCTTGGTTGAACTACACAGATCTTTGAATAGGTGATCGAGAAAACTTTGTAGACTTTGGTCTTCACAATATCACTAAGCATTAAATGTAGGAAAGAGAGAATGTGAATAAAAGCAAAAGGGAAAAATTTCATAGAGAAAAGTATTTGAAAAATAGTTGTCTTATTAACTTTCTCATCATGAAGTTTTAATACCTGACATCCACAATTTAAAGGAGAGATTTGTTTTTAGTTCACAGTTTCAGAAGTTACAGTTCATGGTTTGTAGGCTTTAAGGCAAAAATAACATGGAAGAGCCTGGGTGGAAGAAGCTATTCATGCCCTACCTCCTAATAGGAAGTTAGCTATAAACTCATCACTTACATGGTGCTTTTAAGGGGGCCCACCAGATCCAAATATTCCATCCCTAGGCCCCAAAAGACTAATGTCAATCTCATTATGCAAAATGCATTTAGTCTGTCCCTGTGTGCCATCAAAATCTTAAAGAGTTAAGCATTATTGAAAAGTCCAAGTCTAAGATCTCCTGTGAGACTCAAGGCAAACTCTTAGCTCTGAGCCTGTGTAAAATTTAAAAAGAAGGTAAGCCTGGTGGTAAACACCTATAATCCCAATACTCAAAAGGCTGAAGCAGGAGGATCACCATGAGTTTGAGGCCACTCTGGCCTACATAGTAAGTTCAAGGCCAACTTGGAATGCTTTCTCAAAAATATAAAAAATTAAAAAGAAATCAAAATGAAAGTTAAATATTGCCCCTATAGAATGACACAGTAACATTCCTATTGTAAAAGGGAGAAATAGGGTGATAGAAAGCAATGGTACCAAAGTAAGGCTAAAACTCACCAGGGAAAACGTTAAATCCTATAGCTCTGTGTCCAGCACCTGGAGCAAGTTGTGATAAGATGTGAATTCCAGAGGGATCAGGAAGCCACAGCCCTGTGGCATAGCTGCTTGCAGCCCTCATAGCCTCTTTCTTGGGCCAGCTTCACTCATTTCCTGTTGCCTTCCTCAGCAGATATCTCACCTTTGTCGCATCTCCATTGCAACTTTGGCTTCACTCTTATACACTCTTCACACTCTGCCCTCTCAGAACACTGCCTGACCCTTAAGACATTCTTCTGAATTCTGCATGGAAGCCTTCCTGACCCTACAACTTTTGCATTTTGCATGTCTGTAAAACATGATGACACCAATATCTGACACCAGTTTGAACAGTAAACAGCCCCCCTTGAATCATCGCTTAGATAGCCTCTGGTTGCCTGGGTGGCCAAAGTCCTGAAGACTTTTTCCTAATTGTCCTCAATGAGCTGGGCTCCCCAGGGATGTCTTCTGAAAGCAAAGTTTTACTTTTGCATTTTTGAGCCTGGGAAGAATGTGGTATTACTGATTCCTGAAAAGCCCTTGAGCCATCTTTCTGTTGTCCTGTTACAAAGTAATGGCTTCTTTTTAATGCTAATCTTTTCAGCAACAAAGACCTCCCCCGCAGCTTGTATGCCCCACATTTACATGTGCCTCCTTTTTGGCCAAAACAAAAATTTTTCACATTTTTCAGCTCTGCCTTTTGGTTTTGATTCTAATGGTAGACAGGTAAAAGCAACAATCAGTACTCATGCCGTACCCTGTATGTTGGGCTGCCTTGAAATTTCCGCTACCAAATTAATTAGTCCACCTTCCATAATCTTAGTCTCCCTAAAATCTCAGGACATGAGCAAAGTGTAGACAAATTTTCTGCCAGAGTATAGCATACGTGATCTTTTGTCAGCTTCTAGTGGAGTGCTTGTTCCCAACTCAAACCTCTGGACCCTGGCCTTTATTGTCTGCATTTCTATCAGCATTCAGATCTTTTGTGCTCCAACCAGAATCTACCATCAAGGTGGCCATTTTATGGCTTCTTAGGCTAATATCTCCAAAAATTTCTAGCTCCTTCTACAAACCAGTTCCATAGGATTTTAAACCATGTGGTTAAGTATATTCATGGCAATAATACCATCATCAGTACCCAAACCTGGATTAGTCACTTTTTCATCACTGAGACACAATATCCAACATTGATAGATTAAAGGGAAGAGAGGTTTATTTTGGCTCACAGTCTTAGAGGTTTTAGACCGTGATTGGTAGGTTCCAAGGCACAAATGGCATGATGAAAGGACCTGGGTTAAGGAAAGCTGCTCATATCATGGTGGCTAGGAAACAAAGAGAGAAAGGAGAAGCCAGGGAGGGAGATATACCCTTCCAGGTCGTACCCCCAGTGTCCTGCCTCTAAACAGACCACCCTGCCCAGTAGCATCAGTCACATAGGCTTTTGCAGGGCATCCAGATCTATATCATAGTGATGGTATAGTATATTTTTGTTTTTTTTAATAGGAGTTATGTTCTATGAAGTTGGGAACAATGAAATAGCAAATATCGTACCAATGTTCCTGTGAGAAATGCAGGGTTAGATTTTTTTGAGGCATAGTTCACAACATTTTCATCTATCAGTTTCACCTACCCTTGTCTTTATGTGTTTCTGTTTAAAGATACCATATTTAATATACATACAGTGGTACCTTGGTTCATGAACTTAATTTGTTCCACGATTCTAGGGAAGATGGCTGCATTTGTGTTTTTCACCTGATGCGGAGTTTGGGAATGGCTGAATTTCTGTTTGTGAACTGAATTGTTTACAGAAAGAAGCCTTTGTGAACTGAGGTACCACTGTATTTGTAAAATTGATTTATTAACATTGAGCTCATGGCCAGTAACAGTATATCTCATGCCTAAACAGAGCCTGTCTAATTTATATTTTCTCTGTAAGGCACATTGTGGTTTCTTCCAGTTGAAACTTTAGGCAGCACATTACTGCTATGCTTGGTGACCATTGTGAACAGTAAAATCACTGAAAAAAATGAGAAAAATGTGCCCTAGATCGACTGTGACAATGACATTCATTTACATGAAAGCCAGGATACAAATCAGGACCTCATCTTGTTTAAAACATTCATATTGAGGGATTTAGTTTTGCTGCTGTGCTTATGTTACCAATGAGAAATAAAGCAAGCATAGCAAGTACTGATTTGAGTTTATAAATAAATTTTATCAAGTAGGCAAATTCACAGATAAGGAATTCACAAATAATGAGGATCCCTTATAACTGGTTTTTATATTGTAAAGCACACAGGAAAAAAATGTTTCCATCTTATGAGGTAAAAAAAAATGTAGTAACACATTATGTGTGTTAAAGAATACAGAGTTTTAGAGTAAATTTTCTCAATTTACTTAATGGATCTTAATCATGGTACAGTGAAAAGTACACAATTACTGGGAAAAATTTCATCTTCTGTTTTTGGTCTTACAGATAGAACTAAATATCTGTTTTGAGGAAAGATCATATCTGAAGATCACAAAGACAGGCTATGAGATTACTCATTTTGAAATTTTGTGGAAGGGATAGGTTAAGCAAAGATACCTGATGAAGAGCTGTCTGTATTGGAATCTTAATTGTCTTAGAAATGTGTTAACTCAGCAAAGATTTAGCCTTTCTGTCTTCATTCTCCTTTTGTAATATAAGGAAAGTGGTAGTACCTAGAATGTAAAGTTTTTGTCAGTTTTAAATAGCAATTAACTTAAGAACCAAGATGCATTATGTAAAGGTACAATTCCCAATGAGAAATGTAATTGTGTTGTATACCTACAATGTACCAATAAAAGAATTTAATACAAAAATAAATAAGTAAATAAAATAAAAAATAAATAGCAATTAACTTTAATATTATTAGTACATGTAAATGCTTAGAACAGTGTCTGTCTTAAAATATGATTACATAATAGCTTCTCTCATCATCCTCATCATTATTGTTGTTAGTATTATTACAGTACTATAAGCTCCAATTAAAGTAATATAATTTAAAACAAATATAAATTTTCATTTATAGTGATGGGATATAAAAAGAGTGTTTATGGGCCAGGGTTTTAGCTCAGTGGTTCTACCGCCTGCCTCGCAAGTTCAAGGTCCTGAGTTCAATCCCTGGTACCAAAAAAAAAAGAGTGTTTATGGTAATCTGTGGTATGAGGCTACTTCCCTAGAAAATAGTATATAAACTAAAATCTGAAGTACTGATAGTGAAAGCAGGTGGAGAGGGCACTCAATTTAAGAGACCAGCGTATGTATGGCAGGAGAGAGAATAGTACATTTAAGGAAATAAAAGATTAGTGTGCCTGGAGGGGAATAGTGTCAAATGAAACTGCCCTTTTAAGGTTTTAGTTGATATTATATCTCATAGACAAATTACGGAATTTGACTTTTAATACTAAGAGCAATAGAAGGGCGCTGAAGAATTAGTTTGGGGAACTTGGGTGTGTGTTAGTCAGCTTTCTCACTGCTGAAACACAGTATCTGACACCTGAAACTTAAAGGAGTAGAGAATTAATTTGGCTCCCAGTTTTGGAAGAGTCTGTCCATGGTTGGCTCGCTTCGAGGCAGGAACATGAAAGGGCATGGGGAGGAAAGCTGCTCACCCACCATAGCTGACACCTGGGAAGCAGAGAGAAGGGAGGCGCCAAGAGCAAGAATACCACATCTAGGTCACGTGTGCAGTGTGACCCACCTCTCCAACCAGGCCCCACCTCCTAACAGCACATGAGTGTTTGGGAATTCATCAGTGCATGAATCCACTGATAAGTGTAGCACCCCCATGATCTAATAATCACCTTCCCAAAGAACACATGAGACTCTTCGGCAACATTTTCGATTTAAACCACACATGAAAAGTTTACTTCAGCCACACTATGCACACAGATTATGTGAAGTATGTTTTCTGTTCTATCAAATCAACTGTAAATACATGCCAACATATTTATGATTCATCATGTATATATAATGCATCATATATATATAAATTTTGGCCCTACTAAAGCATATTAATCTCAGTTAAATAAGTTACATAATATAAGAAAGTTCTTTTCACATATTTTTACAAAAAATTGTTTTAGTTCTTTTAACTAGGATGCAAAGTATAGTAATAGAATAAGTATATATGTATATATCCTTTAATCCTTTTTCATTTATACTCTAAACATTTTAATGAAAATAAGTAAATTTAAAAATTCTTTTAAATTTACTCATTACCAAGTTTCCACTAATAGGTAAATTTAGTTTCTCATTTGAATAGCAGTGAGTTTTATGTTGATAATGTTTTAGCTGTATAATTTTTGCCTGCTGTTCAGATGAAGTTTTTGAAACTGGCCTTTAAACAGATGGTTGTGTAATATTTTAAGTGATTATTTTTTCCAGAGTACTTAACACTTTATGTTTTATTATAACTGGATGTGTAACTTTTAGAATCCTGTCTATATTTGATGTGTTGCCTCTGGTCTTATTCCATAATAAAAACTTACGATAGCTAACATGAATTTTTTTCATATGTTTGAAGACAATGCAGGCAGTGAACAAGAAGATGGATCCACAAAAGACATTACAAACAATGCAGAATTTCCAGAAGGAAAACATGAAAATGGAAATGACTGAAGAAATGAGTAAGTTTAAGAAGATGTAATGAAATACTAAGTTTTCTCATCTTTGTTAGCCAAATTCATTTATTACCACTCTTCTCATTCATGAAGAAGGCAAAATAATGAAACAGGAAATGACAGAGCAAGCTCATACACAGACATTTATGATTGTAACTTCAGTGTATTGGCAAATTTTAAGGCTCAAAATTCTAGTGCTGTTTAACTGACAGAAAAATTTAAAATGTTTATGTCATATTTGTGTTACATATTAGTCTTGACAGTCTTATTTTATTGATTAGTATACCAAAAACGATTTGTGAATATTTCTTCCTCATATAAATGAGTTAGTTCCAGAATTGTATGGATTCTTTCGTACTATAGAAGGTCTATTTGGAGTGGAGGTAGAATAAATGGAGCTCTTCCTTTCTTGTTGTCTCTCAATGCATCATTTAATATTTAGTTTTTTTCTTCTATATAAATTTATCACATGTTATGGTAGAAAAATGTGCAAGAAAAATAAGCTGGGCATTTAAAATTCAGCTATCTTAACACCCCAGGTATAGATAACATACCTTTCTTATTTTTTTCTTACAGTTATAAAAGAGATCAGGGTTATATATACAGTCATGAATCTTATCTTGCTTTTCAAAAACATAAAAATGTAATATAAACATATACTCATAACCTTAAATCTTATCTGAAGTCTTTTTCTTACAAATAGTTTTAGTATTTAAGTTTGTGTCTGATTTATTTCACTTAATATTATGGTCTCGAGATATATCCATTTTCCTACAAATGACTCAAGTTTAATACTACATGTTATTCTTTTTTTTTTTTTTTTGGTACTGGGGATCGAACTCGAGTCCTTGCGCTTGTGAGGCAGGTGACGGAACCACTGAGCTAAATCCCCAGCCCTTACATGTTATTCTTATACACTAATTTATCAAATCTTCCTTACATTTATCAATAAAATTATTTTAAAATTTTCAAAGTATTTGATGATCATTTAAAATATGTTTATGTATTACTTTTTCTGATTTCTTAAATCTCCTTTGAGCATTAACTAAGCTTTATAAACTTTTTATTACTACCAAATTTATCCCAGAAAGACCACACCAGTACTTCTTTCACCGATAATAAAGGAGTGATGCTAACATTTAATTTAATAGCATTTGGTGTATAAAACAGTGTATTTAAATTGCTAGGATTACCCTATTCACTATTGTTCTTATATTTTATTTGAGTACATTTTTCTTCTAGGATGTAATGTGTAATGATACTGTATATATGTGCATTTTTAATAGTTCCAAAAGTTCTTTAGTTTTTACTTCAAGGCTTTACTTTGAGAAATACAACTTTTTCTAAGCTCTTGAATCATTGTCAGTTTTTTATGGCTGACAGACTTACCGTTTGTATGGTGATCACAGTATCTAGCATGTTTATGTGATTTCCAATGATGGCACAAGTGTGAGCAGGTTTTAGAAAAATTAACATTTCCATTCAGATATAGTAGAAAGAATCAATATCCCCTTACTAGCTGAGTGTTGGCACACACCCCTGTAATCCCAGCATTCTGAGAGGTTGAGGCAGGAGGGTCACAAGTTTAAGCCCAGTTTGGGGAATTTAGCTTAGTGAGACCCTGTCTCAAAATAAAGCATGAAAAGAGCACTTTATGTAGCTGAGTGTGAAGACCCTGGATTCAATTTCTGGGTCTGCATTCAATCAATCAATCAATAAATAAATGCCTTTATTTAATCATACATGTATCCAACCTACATGTTGTTCCAATTTGTATTTTAATACTTTGCAGATTAGTTTTAAATAATAGTAGTAACTTATGGTTACCTATTTTTTCAATAATCTAGTAAAGTATACTAACAAATTTTTATGAAAGATGATTTGTACTGTGCCATGTTACTCCAAACTTGTTTGCATTCATGTTTTGGAAACAAGGTCTTTGGGAAATTGTCATTCTACCAATGTCTTTGACTAAATTTATTATGCCGTTTTTGAAAGTGTTCTCTGATAATCCTTATTCCACTTCTGTGGTTGTTCTCAGCTATCCCCTTCTTTCATTTTTTCTGCAACACTTCTTCATTCAGACCTTTTCAAACTCTGACCTGGCTCTCCACCTCCCTGATTACTTCATGGTTATCCAGGTAACACACAGATGAAATATTTTTCCAAAAGTATGCTGATTAGATTTTGTTAATGGCTTTCTCCTGACTACAAAATATAACCCCAAAGTCATGGATCAAAGACAGATTTTCTTTTTTTGTACCAGGGGTCCAACTCAAGACCTTGCATTTGCCAGGCAGCCACAGTACCACTGAGCTTTTCTTGTCAAGCACTTTTATTTTGCCAGTGATAACACTGAGCCCCAGAGAGACTTCTCTCCAAAGTTGCGTAGTACTAAATGAAAGAATTAAGATTCTAATTCATGTCTCAATATTCACTTTATTTCTTCAGACGGTATTCCATATTTTATTTTTTAATCCATACGCTCTTTTTTACCCTTTTCTAATTAGATTTTATAGTATTAGAGTTTACAAAAATTCAGATTTGAAATTGGTGTAAACAAATTAGATGACATTACCAGTATCGACTTTTACTAATGTCAAGGATATAAGCAACATCTGATCCACAGGTGAAGCAGTGAGAGAGAGAACAGGGTTATCACAGGTGATGCGTTGTATCTTGCTTTCCTGTGTCAGAAGATCTCTGATCCACAGTTCCAGGTATCATGTCTAATGAGGCTGCTTATAATCTTACATTAAAGTGATCATTCAGGTTCTGAAATATTTCCAGTGCATTCATTCTTCAAGCAGTCACCTTCTGTGACATTTCACCAGGGATCCTTGGCTCATAAATTCGTAGATTGTAGGTTTGTTACTGTCCTAGTCCTACACTAAGACACCTTGCTAAGGGCATTCTATGAATAAGGAGTATTTGCATAGCAGATATTTGGTCTTTTGCCAGGAGCCCACTTACACAGTTACAGGGAGATCAGATTTGGTCATTTGTCTTTCTTCCTCTATAATTACTTCATTGAGTACTCAGAGGAGTTGCTGTTATAGGCTCACTGTTTATATTTTTTCCCTTCCTAGGCATTTTCTATTTGTGTACCTTGAATAACAACCAAAGGAACTTAAATCTTCCTTGTATTCATCCCCGTTGCCTCACTAAGACTATATCTGTGTTTGGTCAAATCCTGTGCATTCTTCCAGGACTGTGTCACATGCTATTTCTAGTTGAATGTAACATTTTCCCTCCTGAGACTTTGTATAAATATTTATCGTTATATTTGCCACAATGTGTTCTATTTTTTTTTTCTATTGAAAATGAACTCAGTTCTCCATTTTTCTCCATCTCTTTTTCCATTGTATTTTTACTGTGTGCAGGGACTTGGGTGCCTGGTATCAAAGATAAATAAGACATAATCCCAGGCCTTTAAACATACTTTTAACCCAAATTAATAGGATTCCCAATATACAGAAGGTATTTAATAAGTATTTGAGGGAAAGGAAGAAGAAAGGATTATAGCAGTAATAATCTTGCAAGTTTCTTGACAAATTTAATAAAATATTGATGCTTTAATTTTATTAAAATATTCTACCTATATCTTGATTATAAATTTAAGAAATATGAACATATGGTTACAGGTGTAAAAGAAGTAGTTTGTCTCCCAAATATTAATACGATATTTGATTCTTATATTTCTTTTCCTGGTTAGGTCTAGCAGCTACCAGCTCAATGGATACAATTTTTGGAATCAAATTTAAAAACCTGATTCCTACAGTTATGACTATCACATAGGTTTTGTTTACAAAATAGATAATTTTTTTCCAAACTAAGAATCAAACCCCAGGCCTCACAATATGCTAGGCAAGTGTTCTACCACTGAAATAACCCTAAAGGTAAACTTAAAAAGAAAAAAATCAGAGTCTACTCATTTTATTAAAGGATATTGTGGGTTGAAATGAACATTATTCCAAATTTAGTGGCTTAGAAACACATTTATCCAATTTGAAGTGTGTTTGTTGGTTTACCCAAATTTGGCTTCTGTAATATAAAAAACAGTATAAATTGTTACACTCTCTTCTAAAAATATAAATCTAACCTGAAATCTGTTTGAAAGTAACTGCTTTGTTCTACTCTTCCTCTGCCAAGTTAATGACACACTTGATGACATCTTTGATGGCTCTGATGATGAAGAAGAAAGCCAAGATATTGTAAATCAAGTTCTTGATGAAATTGGAATTGAAATCTCTGGAAAGGTATGAACATCATCTTTTCTGTTTGTCCCTTAATTATTTTGTTTTCTTTTAATGTTACTTAATATTTTTTATACTTATTTCAAAAGTAAATTGCTTTGTAGTGTATCCTTTGTATTGTAGTCGAAATGTTTACTAATACATGTTTTTGTTTTTTTAATTATTTCCTCTGTTCCTCTTTAATTATATAGATGGCCAAAGCTCCGTCAGCTGCCCGAAGCTTACCATCTGCCTCTACTTCAAAGGCTTCGATCTCTGATGAAGAGATTGAACGGCAACTCAAAGCCTTAGGAGTAGATTAGTCAAAAAAGTCATCATATTTTTGCTTACTTACAGTTATTTAGGATAAAGCAAGCACGGTGCATATTCCTTTTACAAAACACATTTATTTTGAAAAATGAAGACCATAAATGAACAGTTGTTTCCTATCCTATGGCTGTTTTGAATCTTTTGCCAAAGAATGACAATGATATACAAATGGAAACAGTTTGAATTTTAATTAGAACTACTTAAGTAAGAGTGGTGATGTGTAAAAAGTTGACTTCTTTTCTGCATGGCATAGAGAAATTATATCTTTTATTTAGTGTCAGTTCATGTTCTAAATATTTTCACACTGAATACAAAATTCTTGTTAAATGCCACTAGGCACCAACTTCAAAAGACTTGTAAAAATAATAAAAGCATATCGCTAATTCTGTTGGGTTGGCCTTTGTAAACAGTTATATTTTATGACCATAGATGGTTCAGCTGCCAAATTATTTATAAATGATCTAAAAGAAGAGTGCTATTTAAACATCTGTCTTAAAAACTGTCATTGGCTTTTCTTTTCTGTTTTTGTTTTTCTTTTCCTTTGGGAGAACATTCTAGTTGGTAAGTTACTACCTTTCAAAATATGCTTGGCACCTGCCTTACATAGCACATATTGTGCACATCTTTAAATTACTTTACCTGGCAGAAAAGAATTAGTTTTAAATAAAAATTGAGATTGCGTACAACTATTCTGGCTGTCTTGTATATCTTACAGAAGTGAATTGAATTTAATTAGCAAAAAAAAAAAAAACTGAAGTAATAATACTTATTGTAATAAAACAGTGTATTTGATCTATCAAGAACAGATTTTTCTCCATATGAACTGTAACTTAATTTCTATTTAATTTAGAATTGTTTTAATTCGTATATTGAACTCTAAATTGAAACCATTATTTTAAGTACTACCACTATCACAATACTTGAGCTAAATTTTTAAATAAAAGTTTAACATTTTTTGGTAAACAAACTACAGTTTTGTCAGAAATTACTGCCTGAATGTGTATTACTGTGTTAGCAATATATTTTAGGTTAAGTTGCTATGGTATTTTATGTATAGAGAGAGCAAGGAGAAAATGAAGGAGTGCTACCTTAGTTAGAATTTAGAATTAGGTTAGCTTTGAAAAATGATGCTGTTGTGATACATGAGTTCTGAAACATCCTATCATAAAAATCTTGGAGGAGATCAAATATGTGTAACATGCTTAATTTGGAATGATGGACATTTTGGCCTGATATTGACACATTTAACTAAATTTTAGGACAAATTTACATGTGACATATAAATTGATGGGGGAGGGTAAAACTAAGCCATTTAGTTGAGAATTCATAGATCATTTTATCTTTAAAAATTAGGATTCATTATTGATAGTCTTAAAGAATTCTCAGTTGTTTTGAACAGTGATGAGTGAAAACATTGTACAGTGTTATGGAATGTTAACCCAGAACATGTTCTCATTCTTGAATGTACATAATAATGTCATCTAACTTTATTTACTTTCTTGTTTATATAGTGGGGTTTTTTGTTTTTTAAAATTATTTTGTTAAAAAAAATCTCAATAAAGATTTATTACTGTTTTGCTTTTTTCTTTATGTCTTTTACTCTCTTTTTGGCTTCTGCTAAAATTAGAGTTTTTAGATATATGTGGTAATTTCCACAAAAGCAACCTTTATTATATTCTTAAAAGTAAAATTAGAACATTCTGCTACTTACATTTAATGGCAACAACAGAAAATTTCTTTTTAAGACTTAGCAATGGGTACATTGCTGATGTTTGTAAATTAAGCCTATGAAATGATGTCTTTCTCAGTAAATTAAATTGATAATTTCTCTTCTGGAGTTCCAAGCATGTTTATGTTTTACTTTTAAATATCTAAATCTTAGTCATTACTTTCATTTTAGTCAAAACAAGACTTCTGGACTGGAGAGAAAATAAAGTCATTGTCATTTGGCTACATTCATAAAATGCTTTAGATGGCAGATTTATAATTAACAAATTTGTGATGTTACTCTTTACTAGAAGTAAAAGTTCTTTTTGAACTATTAAAGAATAAGAAATAATACTTAAGAATAGAAAATATAGGCAACCTAATAGAATTTTTTTTTTAAAGTTGCTTTCCATAATGTCCCATTTTTTGGTAGTTGGATTTTCTTAACATTTGTATACAAATGGCAAGAGGTTGCTAAAAGAAAGAGCAGAACAGTATCTCTGGTACTGAAAAGGATGTAGCCCAGTGGCATGTTTTGTTACCAGATGTAAAAGTCATGGATGGAGGAGATTTCAGAGCATCAAAAGTAAAGTGTGGTGGTATGAACACGTCAGTATGAATGATAACACCTGGTACTAGGAATGGCCATCTGTCAGCTGATTGTTCTGAACGGGCTGTACTTCATGCTGTAAGGGAAATACCTGGTTATGGCAGTGGCTAGTGGAGCGGGCCTCAAGGTAGTGATCCTGTTAAGCAGAGGGAGGAAGCTAACACGCTGTGGCCTTTATATTTGAATTGCACAGTGAAGTCTTATTTCCATTTGAGGGTCCCTAGGATGCTGTCCTTTGACCAAATGTACATCTTCTAAGCCCAGTTGCCATACCTCTCATGTTCAGTGTGAACCTAATTTAAATATGTACTACTTTAGATACTCTTATGTTAAAACAATTTTGGTCCTTATATGAAAAGATATCTATGATGACTTTCTTTTTTGATGCCATTGCTCTTCATGGACAGATTTCTCAGTTCCAAAAATAGATCAACTTTCCAATTTCATCGCTGTGGAAGTTGAGTCAATAAGAGGACTCAAAACCCATTCCTCTGTACGTAGTACCAGAGAGTCACTTGGCTTGAATTTGTTTTAAAGGAAGCCTAAGAATTGTAAAGTCTGATTTCGCTACCCCATACGTACCCCACCACTCACTAAGAACTTGAAGACACACACATCTTCCCATTCTCTGATACTACAGATATTCCTTTGACTAGACAGATTCTTTCCAGCATTAAAAATAAGAAGGTAAACTAGGTAAAGTTTAAAATATGATCAGTATAAATGGGTAACAAATCTTTCTATTTCAATGAATGTTTCTACTGAATTCTTGAAGAAAACACTGTAAAACTTACAAGGACATAAAATGGAAATGTTCATCAAAGACATCAGTCTTTGATGTATATTTCCAAAAGTATGGACCCTCAGATACTATACAATAAATGACATTTGGCATTTGCTTAATTGTAGTATAGGATTCTAAATTACATTAATCCTTTTCTGTTGTTTTAAAAGGTCAATATATAAAAGAATGTCTATATAAAAAAAATAGTTTCAGGACTCATTAATATAAATGGAGTAACGTAGAAACCAGTACATTTACAACTAACACATGAATATTTAAATTAGTATATAATTGTTATTTCAATATTAAGCATTCATTTAAGATAGTTTCTTTTAGGGAGAAATGATGACTCCTGATGCTAATTGTATGTTATCTTGAAAAGATAGACCTTATGGATAAATGTATGATTACCATCTAAGCATGGATATATTTATACTGATGGTGAACTAAACACATGCGCACACATACGTTTGTTTCTATTACATAAAGTCAGATTATATTAAACAACCACTGGATTCATAATTAAAATAAAAATATCACTAAGCTAGATTTATATTGCATTATATTTTGCTCCTTTACATGGTCAAAGTGCATATATATATGGATGTACTGACCCTACCTATTGCAAACTAAAGAATTCCTCAGTGCTTTCAGCAGAGAAAAAACTTAAAACACCTGCATGGTCAAATAATTTAAAATTTACTCGAATAAAAGTAATACTTCTTGGGTGTTAAGTGTATGGTTAAGTGTGGATCATCAGGTCTTTGAAAATTATCTTTTATTTGTAATATCTGTGCTTATTAGTAATAGATCAAAACTGGTGGTTATGCACACATATACATACATGACCCTCAGAAAATTGACCTGTCTAATGCTAGGTATTTAATAATTATAAAAATGGAGGTTTGACAATAATAATTTATTAAGTGTTCTAAAGCAAAATTTGGCTGAAATGTTCACTTTATTAAAGTAACTTAGATAAATATTGCCATCAGATTTACATTCAAATTGTAAAATTATGCTATTCTACATTTATGTCACATTATAGTGTGCTTCGAGCTGAAAGTTTCAAAGAAGTTGATTCCTGTAAATATCTTTGAGATGCCATTCCCAGAATTGAAAAGTTCAATACATCAGATTTTTTATTAATTGGATTCTAATCAGTTCTACCAAATGTGTGTGTGTGTGTGCATAAAATGTTCTGGGCTATAAGATTTCAAAAATGGGTCATATTTTAAAATTAGGCAGCACCCTTCATGTTTGTAGCCATTGTTAATAATATATTTAATTTAACAAAGATTGCATGCCTGCAGTGACACTTTCCCATACTTTGGAGAAATAACAGCAGACAATTTAGTTGTTTTTCCTCCTCTGTTGTAGCTTATTGATTAATAGTTTGGGGCACATGAATCCATTAAACTATTTATTTATGCTGGAGATCTAACCCAGGGCCTGGTACACGCTAGGCAAGCACTTGACCACTTGAGCTATATTTCCAGCTTACATATTTTCTATAACTAAACATCAAAAAGCTTATATTTGAGAATATACAGGTTATACAGAAATGTTTTTGCAAATCCCTTGAAATACTACTTTGGGCTCTGTGCCCTAAATATTAACTTCAAAGGTATCGATTCTGATGATTGAAGTTCCAGTAATAAAATTCTAAGACATCTCTGGCCCTGAAGTTCAAAACTTTTAATCCAAGCAAACTGTTAGGGCTAGTGATAGGCAGAATACTGATTAACAAATTTTCTAATTGGATTTTCCTTGGTCAAATTCCTTAGGTATATTAAATTACTGATTAAAAGATTAAAAATCTGATAAACTGCCTTAGAAGAGGAATTTTAAACTAAGAGATCCATGTGCGTACTCATGTTTGTGTGTCTGAAGATAGAGACATAGGGAAGTTCATGCATTTTCTCCAGTTAGTATCTTTGGCTTAAAATATAAATCTGGCTTCTGAGAATAATTATTTTTAAAATAATATAATTTAAACTTGGATTTTCAATAAAAATAGTGTTATACTAGAAGTTTTTGGTATAAAATACTTTTTAATTCACCCAAGTAAGTTCTGTTTTTCTGGAGAAGAAAAAGGAAGGAGAAATGGGGTTGGGTAGCTGTTATGCAATAGAAAATCTTATCTGCACTCAAGATGCTCTTTAGAAATAGAAAACAGACTTTGATTCAAACTTGTTTTCACCCGTTTTTCCCTCTGCCTTCGGTTGCAAAACCAAACTCTTACTACTTCTTTTTCAAGATTCAGTTCTTCAGCCATCCGCATGATCTCTTGAGAGGAAGGTTTATTCTGTTCTCCAAAGTTTCTCTCCAGAGCATCTTTAGCTGCAATACTGTAGGAATGGGATGGAGTGAAGTTATGTTATTTTAGTGAAGTTTTGAGGAGAACAAAATTAACTTGATTTTTCTAAATAATAACATGACAAATGGAATTTAAGAATTATGAAAATGCTTGAAAAAGGCGAATATACAGTATGTTAAAATTTAGGTGCTTGTTTTATATTGGATAACATTGCCTAAGTAACAAAAAAGTAGAGCCACTCATGCTTCCTAGATTTATTCCATTTTATGCCACAAGAGGGCAGCAAATTCTCATGAAAGGAAATTAACACCTGTAGGTGTAAATATCACCCCTTCTCCATTTTTTTTAACAGTGTATGAAATGTCTAGTGAACAGTTGACCAGCCAAATAAAAACTTGGACTGTAGCATTTCCTATGTGTACCGCACAAAAAAAGATAAATGAACAACCTTTTTAGGTTGAAATTCAAGAAGGCATGTTAGACTTTAAGAGAAGAAAATACAGATGACTAGTTTGGTCATTTATAGTAAAATGGATACCATATTGCCAGAGCAGTAACTTACAGTAAAAAAGACAGCAGGATTAGCAGTGATTATTTGATTTTCATTTTTACTTTACACTTCTGAAGCAAAAATGTTCCTGAATGAAGCAACATGTACTTTGCTATCTAATGTTAAAAATCACTAGCTGTCCATTTCTCACTTTAATTTTTAAAATTATGTTTTTAGCTTATTGTGTTTCTTCAATTGATGTTATTCATCTTAAATTATGTTGTGCTTATATTACACTCGTGCTGATTTCATTTACAAAATCTTTTTCTTTTGTCTCTTCACTTTTAATACATGAAAAGAATACCTTATAGTTGTTCTGCGTTTCCTTTTCCTTTCATTTGCTCCCACTTTTTCATTGTACAAAGCTGGAATGTGGAAAAGGGATAATATTTGAGTGTCAAGTTTTCTACACAAACAATGCAAAATAAAATTATGTATTTTGTGTTAAATTTTTGCAGTCCATTTTATACAATGGAGTACTACTCAGCCATAAAGAAAGAAAACTTGATACATTTATAGCTAAATGGATGCACCTGGAGATCACTCTTCACTCTTAAGTGAAATAAATTGGACGCATGTGTAAATACCACATTGTTTCTCTGGTGTGAGAAACAGTGTAAATGAGGACCAAACTGTATAATAAATATTATGAAATAGGAAGAAAGTGTTCAAATGGGAAGGGGAAGTAGGATAGGTAGGTGGGAGAAAGGATAGAAGGGAAAGAAAAAAGTAAGGAAAAAGTGGAAAAGCTTTTGTAAATGAGGGGTGGAGGAGTTGAAGGGAGGAAAGGGGAATGGGAAAAAATAAGAACCAAGATATATGCTGTGCAGGTACAAATTCCCAATGATGAATGTGATCATTATGTATACCTAAAATGTACCAGTAAACTTAATAAAGAAAAAAAATAATACAAATCTATAAAAACACTTTTGAAGTCCATTTTATATTACACTCCATGGAAAAATGTTAAAGCACAAATAAGTATTAATTTTGCAACATCTTTCTGGAAATCATAGTCTCACCTTTTGTTAGAACACTTGCTTTAAATACTCTCAAACCTGGCTCTTACCTAGCCTTTATATTAGAATGAGCATGTAATTTTATTGTGTAATATTGCTTATCTACCAGTTACTTGTGTTATTTGGAAGACTGGTGTTTACAAATGCCCTCTGCGCACTGATACTAGGTTGTGAAACTGATTCATGCAGTTACTCCAGTATAGCAAGAGGCAAAAAAATCTAAGATGTGTTAAAATCTTTTGTACCGCTTTGTGCTGAAATTATCTAGAAGTTTTCTTTATATAGCTTATTCTCTCAAACTTATTTCTACAATTGTATTTCATTGGGCTTTTTTATGTAGTATGATGTAAGAAAATGTTTATTTTTCATCTCAAAGGGAAAATGGGTATAAAAACCCTCAAACCTCTTGCTTTATCATTAGTGTAGTCATTATTTTTCGGTTAAGCTGCAGCACGGCCTTAAGAGACAGTCTAGTTAGTACCTCCTACTTGCTCGGCTTCCTCCAGCCACTTGGATAATATTGCTTTCAGTTTGCATGCGTTTTTAAAGCTGAGCTGCAGGTTTTCAAATCGGCAGATTGTTGTTTGACTGAATTCAGAGCCATGAACAGCTGCCAGGGCTTCACCAACATTTGTTTGAGTGTATCCTGTGAAAAGACAACAAAGATCATTAGCTCTAGCTTTTAAGTGACATCAGTTTTGATCCATTATTATTATTATCGATCCATTATTATTTTGATCCAATCTCTGTATTTGATCCATTATGACACAAATCTCTGTATCTCTGTCAGTCATTAAATACTTTTAAAAATTACATATTTTTGTCAATTTAAAATTGTTTAGTAAGGTTCAATGTAGGGTTTTCCAGTGCATCAAAAAATATTTTTTTCAAGTTGATAAATTACTTTGTTTTAGAAGTAAGAAGAACTCAGATGGGAAGATAATATTTAGTCCAGGTGCATAGATAAACACTTTATAAGATACTTAAAATTCCTGGTCTTTTTGTCATTGCTATTAAATATCTGATTATATATGCTCTAAGATCTTTAATATATCAATGATAATGCATAAAATATATAGTGAGATACCATTTTTTCTTTGAAATATAAATGAGTTTTGTTTTGCGGTACCAAATAAATCTATGAGTTTTTCTGAAAGCATGTTTGTTATGAGGTTATATCACAAATTTTATGCATACCTCTGAGCACATTTAATATATTATTTGGTAATGCTTCTATCTCCAGGCAAAAAGAGCTTTATTGATTGTCTCAAGCATCTCTAGAGTACAAGCTGAAATAAACCATCAACATATCATTTGAAACACAGCAATATAAATAGAAAACTGAAAATAAGTATTATGCCTCCTGCTATGTTTATTGCATATAGTAGTTACATATTATTTCAGGGCCTAAGGCTATATATCTATATTGATAAAATTATTACATATGATGCCTATAAATAAATATCAGTAAAAGATTACCTGTCGTTCATTTCACAAGTTCAAAGGTTTGAACCATAACTTCAATGCATATTTCAAAAAATGTACTATATGAATTTTAAGGTTATTGTTATAGTAACTTTATATTAAAAACACTTTTCAACAGAAAATGAGCAATGGCTCCTCTGAATTGACAGTTCACAGAAGGGGAAGTACAAAAACTATTAAACACAGGAAAAATACTCTTCTCATAATTAGAAGGTTTTTAAATGAAACTTAATGAGGTACCACTTTTATTTGATTTCAAAGACCCAAAAGATTAATAGTGCTTTTTCTTTTAACCAGTATTTATCTCATATTCCAAGTACTGTTCTTAGTGTTAGAGATACATCATTAAGGAAAAAAGAGAAAAGAAATGAATAAAAAAACAAACAAACCCGAAACGTATTCCTTATAATTTGAAGATAGCAAAGGAGATATTCTTGGTGGAAGTGAAAATTGGTATAAATTCTACAGAAACCAATTTAACAACATATATCCAAATCACAAACATTCATAGTCTCTGATCAACAATTCTACTTCTCATATTTTTCCTGTATGTATGTTTATATAGGTGCAAAATGACATTGAAAATTATCATTGTGGCACTGTTTTTAACAGCAAAAGATTAGAAACCACCTAAATTCTATAAGTAGAGAACTGGTTAAATTATAGTGTATTCATGAAATGAAGTTTGCACATCTACACAAGAAAAGAAAAATTGGGGTTGGGGATGGGCCTCAGTGGTGGAGCACTGGCCTAGGATGCTTGAGGACCTGGGTTCCATCACTATTACTGCGAAATGTATAAGTCAATATATGAATAAATAAATGTTTAAAAATAAGAAAAAAACAAAGTTTTCCAAAATACATCTGTAAAAGAATACATGTATTTGTTTATCTATGTATAAGACAGCTTTGGAAAGAAGAAACTAATGTAAAGAGGAATAACAAGCAGAAAGGATACATGTCATACCCTTTCATATTTTTTAATCAAATGAATGTATTATGTATTCAGGAGTTCAAATAAAATGTAGATAAGAGGGACACTCCAGAATTAATCTTGAGGTAGGTAAATTTTTCAAGTACTATTAATTTAAAAATTCATGTTTTTAGGTTACTAAAATTCAGAAGGATAAAAGTTTTTGTAGATTTTCAAAACTTGACTAAATCCACAGTAGAGAATTTAGATTTTTTAAACAAAGTGTGAAAAACTTCACAATAATAGAGTAACGATCTGCAAATTAAGTTGTTTGCCCCATTCCTCCTAATAAATGCATACCTAACTTGATTCTTCTCACTTTAAATTCATTGGCAAACTTTTCAAGTTCTCTGATTTCCGGAGAATCCATGTCTGTTGGCTCTTCAACCAATTTACTTTTCCGCCTGAGTTCCTGCTTGAATTCAGAGGCTGTGGGGTCTTCCGCTAGCAGAGGCTGGTGTAGGGGAGGAAATCCATGGCTCAGAGCGTGGTCTGGAAACTTGTAAAGACACGGGGTTAAACTGCCTGTGAATAAAAGAAGAGAAGGAAAGCACTTTTTGTAACTGTCTCATATTTCTATAGAACCGAGGGTTTTGCCTGGTAGAGCCCACTACTCTGCTAGAGTCAATCTCAATTCTTTCTTCCAAAAGAGGAGCCAGTAACTTAGTAGGAATGGGATTATTTATCTTCCATCTTCTCCAGAGCAGCAAAAACAAAGGAAAGAAACAAGAATTTGCAAATCATTAAAATTAAAATATTTTTTAATTCTCTGAGAAATGTTAAGATTTCCATCACTCTTTCTTTCAAAAGACAGCTATTGTTGAGCCGGGGATATAGCTCAGTGGTACCACTCCTGCCTTGCAAAGCTCAAGGTCCTGAGTTTGATCCCTGGTGCCTATTATTAGGGATCTGAGGTTCAACTTTAACCAGAGTATGTATTGATCTCCGTTTCCTTAATTCATTGACTAAATGATCATTAATATTTGCAAAAATCAAGGCACTATTTTTACTATGAACTGTGCCGATTAGCATTCTTGTGTGTGGAAAATTGATCTCGCAATGTTGAAAAACCCCACTGCTTTATCAGTAAATGCCCAATTTCAGGTGGGAAGTAATAATGTATTTTTTATCTTAACAAAGACAAGTAAAAAGAGAGTTATGAGATATTAAAATACACTTATATGGTTAAGCAGATTTGAGTGAATAGAATAACAAAAGTAACTTTAAAAGTTCTATTATAATGCCAGAAAAAAGATTTCTTGAATATATACAATATTATGGAATTTTATATTATTATTTATGGAAAAACAAAAAAAAGTGCAAGGGAAGTTACAATTCCATGTATGATAGGTAATCACCTGTAAATGAAGCGTTAAGTGGCTTAAATGATAAATCTTTCAAAAGTAAAATATTCTAAATTTTTAAAAGTGCTTTTAGATTTCATTATTCATTGGGAAAAAAGTATCTATATTAGTTTAGGAATACAGGTGAAAGGACGGCACATAAAAAAAATTGTAACACATTTAATTTTCTTCATTGATATATTACAATTTTTATTGACAAACATTTACTTTTAATTTATATTGGATGACATATATAACCAAGCATTCTGATGTAGAAATAGTAATCATTTTTCTCACGAGTACAAAAATACTTAAAAGCAAATTATTATAGGGTATATGCAATTATTATTCCTTGAAACTTACTAAAAATACATCGTTTGCTTCCTGTAAATATATGAATAAATACATAAATACATTCACAAATCAAAGACATGAGTAATAATGTAATATACAAATCTTTCATTAATATATCAATATGTAATGAGCAAAAGTAGAGTAAGTCAGCAAATTATTGATTTACATTACTTACATGAGAATATGTGATTATATAGTGTATCCCTATTCAGTAAAATACATTATTTTTCTAAAGAAAAGGAAATATAAAGCCGGGGATTTAGCTCAGTGGTTCTGGCGCCTGCCTTGCTAGAGCAAGGTCCCGAGTTTGATACCCAGTACCAAAAAAAAAAAAAAACAAAAAAAGGAAATATAGGAGCCAATATAGCTGTTTTGCAAGTGTGAAAAAGATTTTAAAGAAACTCTTTTTGTCCTCCAAAATGCTACTTTTACAAAGCCAAATTATCCAGTTAAACTGTTCCATATCTTTTACATAGTATACCATAAGGTCTGAATCTATTAGCAACATTGATCATTATTTTCAACTCTCCTTACTGATCATAATCCTGTACTGCTACTACAAGTCTGTAGGAGACGCTATGTTTATTTCACCTGCCATGATCCTCACCCTTATATAAACAAATGAGTTAGGAAAAGTATGTGTTACTGTATGTGCACCTCAATTTACAATGGGAAATTTCCATAGAAGTAAATAACTGTCTTCCAGTTCCATGATGATTTAACAGTGCAGCAGTAATTAGAAGCAAAGTCCACTGAGCATTAGAATAAACCACATCAAAATAGTTACCTAGGTGATTTTTTAGACTCTAGTTAGGTAAATTAAATGACTAAGATTTTTCCTGTATATAAACATATTTGGCTACATTAAACACTTTCAAACAAAAATGTAATTATTCAAGAATGTTAAAAGTGTGTCCTCCAGGAAAATGTAAAGGTGGTTTGCACATTTCAAAGATAAGTTTGGAAAAAATCAATGAAAAGGGCACAATCAATACCATTCTCTAAGACTTGACATTCAGAGCAAAATGAGAACTTGATGTGCAATATAGTTTTATTTTCTGTTATATAAAAGCATCCACAGTTTTCTGCAGGATCCCAGTTCTCTTGGAACTAAACTTACACAGAAATTCATCATAGCAGTTGTAAGCAAAGCCAAACAAAATACTGATTTCATTATATGATTCTGTATTTTTTTGGAGGGTGAGTCTCAGAAGTGATTGGTATGACAATAGGAGAAGATATTTTTCAAACTTTTTTAAAGTATGGATTACTGATAAGAAAAAAGTAGGAAGAAGATAAAAGAGGTGGCCAATTATGTAGAGATCTCACACATTTTCCAGAATGTAGACAAATTCATGTTTAATGAATAGCTTACAAGTGTTTGTATGCTCTCTACTCTCCCAAATATATTTTCATGTTGCAGATGACCACACCACAGCCTTTCTCGATTGTTCTGTGTGTATCTCTGCGCAGGAGAGGTGAGAGAACAGAGGTGAATCTTTCAAAGCAGGTAATGGAGTTATGATAATCTTTGATTATCCACTTTCCATTAAATAGAATAGATGTTTAGAGGTACTAAGTGACTGGAACAAGGTTAGCGATTAGTTAATGATGTGGCTAATTCATTTCCACCTTCCAGTTATTCCTTTAGTTTGTTCAAACCTGGACTATGAGGTAGAGTGGATTCACTTGATGATTAAAATCCTCCATACCAAAATGAAAAAATATTAGCTGTAGCTCTTCCCTTTCTGTGAGTCAGCCTAATAAAATGCTCCAACTAAAGCAACAAAGTACGGGTAATAAAATCACCATATTAAAACAGCAATTTCACATCCTCTGAAATGTGGTTCCTTCCATAGCTTCACTTTTGTCTATAGCACCTGACACTGAATCTGTTTTTTCTGTTGATAGGTTTCTTCTGTAGATTGTATGGAAGTGATTTAATTATTGCCTTGAGACTTCTCAGAATATTTAAATGACATAACCAGGTTTCTACTGTGTATTTTATACATTTTTGCTCTTATTTCAGAGTTCCTATATTTTATAACTCAATCTGTGCAGCTTCTCTAGGGATGAAGGAAGGAAAATTCAGATTCTCTATGATTTAATATGCTATGAACCAAATGCTAATGCTGAATATACGTCAAAGTATAGATACTCTGACATAATGCATATCACATTTTAATGATACTTCATTCAAAAATATTCAAATACAATCTCTATGCTTGCCATTGTTTTTCTTTTGGTGACAAAATATATTGAATTTTAAATTTACAATGATACTTCCAAATCTTGGTATAAAAAATTATTCCTAATGTCACTAAGCTTGGCTTTGAATTTTGTTAACAGTCTTTCCA
This sequence comes from Heterocephalus glaber, assembly GCF_053883595.1. Lineage (NCBI taxonomy): Eukaryota > Metazoa > Chordata > Mammalia > Rodentia > Bathyergidae > Heterocephalus > Heterocephalus glaber. The sequence goes on from NW_028258138.1 coordinate 39,752,616, forward strand.
GGAGCCTTTCCTTTTTAATTGCAGTGAGAAAGATGTTAATGAAAGGGGGTTTGCTGAGTGTCTTCTTGAAGGAACTTGTGTTAGCAAGACCTGAGCTGCCTGTTGACTCTCAGTGTGAACCTGCCCTGTTGGCTTCTACCCTGGAACAGGATGGATGGCGGAATTCTGAGGCCAGCTTCAAACTCCCTTTGACTTAATGGGGAGGGAGTTAGTAGTAAAAATCATCTGAAGGTATTAGGGGAAGAGATTATTGGCCAGTGGTCTGTGATTGGTTTCATCTTTGTTATTATTGCAATCAAAGGGCAGGAACTGGCTCTTCTGAGTTAAAAGAAAAACTAAAGCTATACTTTGGTTCCTGGGAATCCCTATGAATAACTTCCCTTCAGGAGAGGGCAGCATATGGCCATGTAGTTGACACTGCCTGTGTATATAATCAAAATGTTATAAAGAATAAAGAAAGCTTCCCCTTGCACCACTGGTAGCTCAGTGCATATATTTTATTATTTTCTAATGAAAGCAATTCATCACTGAAGAAGGCTATTCTATTAAATATGAACACTGATTAATTCGATGGGTCATAAGTGATCAGTTTGCAAAGAAGAATAAATTTGTCTTCCCTTATTTGTTAATTATTGAAAAGAGAAACCAGAACTTACAGTCAACCATTAAGAGCATCAGTCTTCATTTTGCCATAAAAAGGAAGATACTGATTTATTCAGAACTGCTGTTTGACAGAATATAAGAGAAACTAAAATTTGTCTGAAATGTAAGTTTCAAAGTTTATTGAGCCTTAGGCTGAGAAAATTTGAGAAATTAAAGATTAGTGAATTAAATTGTTCTATTTTATTTCAAAATTGTAAGCCTAAATCTGTGTTTTTATTTGTTTTATTGCTTATCTGGAAGGTAGCGAAATACAAGTTAGAAAAGATGTCCCTAACATGTGATTCCTTTATCCAAAATTTCTGTCACTGTATCAGACATGCACACACACACACACACACACACACACACACAAATATATTCTCTAAGTCTTAATTTAATGCCATTAATGGGAATTCCTTTTCTGCTGTAATAATAAATATGAGATCAAAGAATTTCTTTAAAGCAAAGGAGAAAAATTCTGCACAACAAGCCATGAAATTCATTAAACTATTAAAATCTTATACCTGGCCATTCCCTGAAATTAAGCAATAATTTTGTCATGAGTGTACCTCATGGTCCAGATTTGCCCATTTTTTGAAAAATATACTAGTGATGTAATATGTAAGCATTGGTAATTCCATAGCTATACTTGAAATAGTGTGATACTTGACTAATCCAGAAGAGAAAAATATGTAATTTCATTTATTTCAATCTTAGTTGAGACTCAGAAGCAATTCAGAAAGGGCTGCTAAATCTTGAAATAGCTATCACTAAAGTCCCTGAAAATTGCTCAGCCTTCAGTTAGTGTCTTACTTATTTCTAAGGAAAAAATATCCAAAAGAAATACTATTATGAAACAGATATTCCATGCATGTGTTGTCTGACATGATAGCCACTAGCCACATGAGGCTGGTAAGCACTTGAAGTGAAGCTAGTGGAACTGCATTTTAAATTTTGTTTTATTTTAGTTAATTTATATTTAAATTTGAATAGCTATAAGCAGTTGATAGCTACCATATTGTTACTGAAGACAAGCGCACAAATCATAAAGTGGGAACCAGCAGTTTGAAAGCAGTGAATTCAAACAAAAATCATAAAGAGAAAACACAATAATTTTTCAGTAGCGCCACAGATGTGAGATGTGTAAAATAAGGCAATTAGGTTAACCTTTCAGATCAGGAAATATGTCAATAAGTGATGGTTTTGACCAATTATTTCCAAGGTTAAAACATCAAAAAATTTTACATCATGCTCTGATAATGACTATCACAGGTCCAGGAAATCCATCAGTGTCCCCCAATTCAAAATCATACATAAAGGTAAATTTTCTTACCTGCCATCACTCCATAGGTTGATGGCTGGTTTCCATAATGGCAAGAAGGAACAGAATAATGTAGCCCCGTTGCTGCGTTTCCAAACGTTGTCACCGGGAAATACATGTGCAAACATTTAGGAGTTTGGATCAAAGACAAAATAGATGGGACTGGTAAGAAAATGTATGAGGATTCAAGACACATTCAGTTCATTTCAAAGATACACATCTATGTGAGCCTTAAAGTTATATGTCAATAATTTTTTCACTGAGAAAAGTTTTTAGTGAGTACATAAATGAGGGGTCAAAGTTTGCCTCAAAGAGGACTACACCCTTCATTAATTATCCTGTGGTCTTAGTGTCTAAAAGTGCCCCATGAAAGGGTGACTGACCAGTTTGGATTGTGGCTTTTTAGGAGTTGCAAAATTCTTGTATGTTCCAACCATTATAGATGTTGCGGTAAACTGACTAGAAAACAGTGTCTTACTATTCTTGCATTGCATGATATTATAAAGAGGTTTTTCTCTGGAAGAATACTGAAAATAACTCTTGAATATTCTCTACTTTTGCTTATGAGCCTAACATCGCAAAACTATTCTGGGTACAATCATAATAATCTCACTACATTCAGGGTGTTCTGAAAACCCTGTGACACAGGTGTTTATGCTGAAGTTGAATCCATGAGGTTTTATGTATGTTGCATACACATGACAATGATTCTGATAATAAAGTTGATCAAAAAATAGATTGATGAGTAAGAATATGCCAAAACTGTGTATAAACAATCTCATTGATATTTTATGTACTTCATGGAAACACTGTAATTTGAAAGAAAATTTGAATTACTAAACTTTTATCAAGTTTTAAACACAAATCATCAAGTTGGCTTAGAGCAGGAACTATTCACAATAAAACTGCTAGTCAATGTTTCATTGTGTATTTTATTACTTTCTGCCATATCCTGAATACAGTGGTAGATTTTCATAAGTATAACATATATCTATCTTCTTGAATTAGATATTATATAGTATATTATATAGTATAGAATTAGAATCCTTTTAGAATATTGAGATATAATGTAGTGATTAAAGACATGAGGACTATTCATAAAGAAAAATGAATTTTGTCTCAGTATAGAGTAATTTTTAAATTTTTAAAAATCAGCATACATTTTCACTTTATAACAGACATTGAAAGAATTAAAGTGAGTTTGCAATATAATGATCACACACAAAAATACTAGTATTCATTTTAAAATTAAACAAATGAATCTTTAAAACATTTAACACTCAAGTGTTCTACTTAAAACCAATGTTTCTAATTATTTCCTTGGCAATTAGGTGTATGTAATTATAATTTTGTAGGAAATTATGTCAATTTAAAATATTTAAAGAACATTTCTGCTGTTGAATTTTTTTTCTACTTCCAAGATTTAAATAATTTTTGTTTCTCTGATTTTATAAAGTTGGGTAAAGAATAGACTAATTAGTAGATACATTGTTATTAACTGTGAAATAAATATTTTGGCTTATAGACTATACCTCTTTGCTAGACCTTTACCTCAATTCTAAATTTTATTTTATTGCTGGTTAGGTTTTCTTTATATACAACAGATTAAAGAAACAATGTATCACTCTTTATCTCAAACTTAAAGATTTATTATTTAAATATATGATTATGTAGTAGTTTTTAAGATTCATATATACTGTGTGTGTATATATATATATATATATATATTTTTTTTTTTTTTTTGGTCCCGGGGATCGAACTCGGGACCTTGTGCTTGCGAGGCAGGCACCGGAACCACTGACCTAAATCCCCGGCTACTGTATATTTTTATTAAACACATTGTTACTATATTTTTCAAAAATATGTTGAGATACTTCAAATGTAATTGTTTGATATAATTATAGAATTCTTTAGTACATAAAAAATCACTACATTAAATAATTTTCCAAAAGCTAATGTCTAGAATCTTTAAAGTTGACCTTCAGAGTGACATCAGACTTACATACATGTTTGTAAAATGGCTAATGTTAATGTAAAATAGATGTTAAATATTTGCAACCAGAATATAAAGGCATCAACTCAAATTTTGATTTCCAAATGTATACATTTTATTCCATTTCTAAATATGAGACACACTACATTTAAAACAAATGGAAAGTGAATAGTATGGTGCTATTTAGTGGAAGAAATTTTCTCAAAGCCTTTACCCATTTATAAATCAACTGAAATAATTTTTGTTATTGTCTAAATAATGAATGTAATATAAAATATGTATTTGATTGTGTTCAGACAATATTTTGAATATTGAAATTTAATTTTTATTTAAGAAAGTTAGCTGAAGCAAACATAAGATCTTGTTATACAGATTAGTCTCTTCAGAACAATCATGAATTCATCAGCTTTCCCTCTAAATTTAATATTATGCTAAAATGTTTCTTATAACTTAATTATTGTATTTTTTAAAATCCATTTTTATTGGTATTGAGGATTACTTTGTTGTGTTTACTATAAATTTTATATATGGTTATTTTTAGACAATAGCAAATGTAATGTAAAAGTCAAATATATATAAAGAAGTGCCATCTATTAAACCTCAAACTATTTTAGAATATTTATTTGAATTTGTTACTTATCCATAAATATTTCCATTAAGTTCGATGTTTTCTTACATAGAAAAGAGATTTTGTTTATTACCTTAAAGATCAATAATTATCTAAATGATTTCCCTAATTTTTAAAAATTTTTAGGCATTTATTAGTATTATTAGTATTTAACTTTAATATTATTAGTATTTAACTTAAAACCAATTTAATTGAAGGGAAAAATAAAACAAGCAGAGAGATTACTAACTAAGATTCAAAGCGTCCCTTCGGAACTCTTTGGGCCCAGCGCGAGGAAGCCTCCCAGGGGTCAGTACCTGTAGACATCACGTTGCTGGCGTGGTTGGACACTGGTAGACACTCGGCAGCGCTGTGATGCATTATCAGAGGCAAAGTTGCAGAAGCCTCAGAATTCAGAGGTATAAAGGTATCAGCCGAAGTAAAAGATTGGCAACTCATTCCCACACAAGAGTAGAAAAATAAGAACTGCTGCTCCCCAAATCAGTTTTATTATATTACTTTTCGCAGGGCTAATTCAGTTCTCTCTACCTGCATATATACATCAGGGAGGCTCTGAGGCACCAGGCAGGCGCGTGCTAGTATTTATACTGCAAGGAAATCCCTTTATACATGTTAATAGTCTTTTCCCAGGAGTATTGCTTTATCAATCTGAACTGGCTTCCTTTCTCAACCCAACCTACCTGTGCCCAAGAAGGAAGCCGGTTCTGGGGTACAGATTTAAGGGAAGGGAGAAATCTAAAATTTTATTTGACAAATTCAGTAAACCAAACCTTTTAGAGAGGAATCAAGAACTTTGAAAAAGTGTCTCTCAAAGAAATAATCTACAATGAGATATTTTAATTTTTGATAACTTATCACTAAATCTGCTAAATAACATGAAACAAGAAATGCATACTACATTCCTTTAAGAATTTTAATGTTTAAATTGATACTGAGAAATGCATGAGACCTCTACATATGAAAATGAATGTTATCAATTACTAATTTAAGTTCAACAATGCACATTTTGAAAACTGTTAAAACTAAATTAATTTTTACTACAACTGAAAAAAATGTTTAAAAATGAATACAGTGCAGTAATGTTCATGGAAACCAAGCCTAAGTGATTGTATCTCTCTCTCAATTTCAGTTTACTCTCCAAGAACCCAACATTCAGGAAGCTCATATTTCACTAAAGAGCCTGTGCTAACAATGATATCTTTGGGAGCAGACTTTTCACACAGAGTATACTGACATGATATGAGAACGAAAAATACACACTGTAAATAACTGATTTAAAGTAAATACCATCAGGATTATTTAATGATTGTGATTTCTATAAGTAAATGAGTGAATGCAACATTATATAGAGCATGTCTGCTAGGGTAATATAGCAAATGGAACTAACTTGATAGGCATCAGACATTACTGATGTACACTAGTGCCATCCCTTCATCGGATTGAAATTTTTATTGTGGAATGTTTCAAGATAATGTGGAATTTAATATTACTAAATTTAATATTATTAATATTAATGAGAATAAATGCTGAAATCACTTGAATAATTTGTTGGTAACCAGATGATACTTTAGAGAAAAATTAGTTAAAGTTTGACCGTCATTAGATTTTGCATAAAAATACTTATTGTAAAAGTGTTATTTTTTTCATTTTAAAATTGGAGCCCCATAATTTTTTTCTAAAGAGAAGTTTTAGATTACCAAAATCATTTATTACACTCTTGCAGAATTCTGGTAATTTTCAGACTTCAAATATATAAAAAAGTGGTTTTTCCATGTATTTATATAGACTATCTATGGATATTAAAAACAATTTTATTGGGGATAACTTATTTAAGTGGTTAAGCTAAGTAATATTTACATGAACAGAATTTGAAAACTGCTTTTAATATTTTATATTACTGTATAGAATCATTGGAATAATTTTGTAAAATATACCAAGAAAATAAGGTGGAGTATTGTTAAATCTGTCCAGCAAATAATACAAAACTTGCTTCATAATTTTCTATGATATTTAAAATTATAAAATTGCATTTTAAAATGTCTTTAAATAAATATTTTTAAAAATTGGAATATCTTGTCTGTGAAGGGCAAACCAGAATGATACAGTTAAAATACAATTAAGCTAGGAAACAGTTATTTTTATAATCATCTCACTTGATACTATAAGCTGTTCATTTACCAATTTTATTATGTTTTTTGTAAACAATCAATGTTTTCATAATATTAAGTTGTGTATAACAATTCAAATTAAAGTCATTTTTTAATTGTTTGGTATTTGTGTTGCTTTCTGCTTTTCACTTTTGTAAACAAAAATGCAATTAACATTTTCATCCAGAATATTTTTGTTGAAGTATTGTTATGATATAGCTATAGGATAATTTTGAATCTTCTTTGAAGATAGTTTCTGCGAAGTGTGATTACTGAAAGACTTTTAAAATCTTGAAAAATAACGAAATTTTTCAAATAATTTATTTTATTATGATTTTGGCTTTAAGTATCATGAACGAGTTGAACAAAATATAATTGTTTATTATCAGGAGACAGAAGAATTTCTTGAAACTCTTTAAAAAGATAGAGTATAGCAAAAGACTTAACAGGAAATGGGAAGCCATTTGGCACACCTCTCTGGCTCTCTTATCTACTTTTTTCTGTGTGTAACTTTTCTCAGCCTCCATAGAACAGCCTAGGGTGATTCTCCAACCATGGCCACTCCACAATTCTCCCAATCACATGTTAAACTTTGCAGCAGGCTGAGATAAGAGACTGCCTTGTAGCTTCTCACTGTAGATTTATGAAAGGAATATTCTTATTGACCATGGGTGTGGATGAGTCTAGAAGCAGAATCATTGTTCCTGATCTCCCACATTTCCGAAAAGGCTGGTTTGCCCTGGATGAGACTAGGCATTTGTAAATGATGTGGGCTAAATCACTTTCTTATAGGACACTTTTAAAATGTAATGAATGCTGTTATATCATTTACATGGATATACCATATACAGTAGTATAGAATTGAGACTTTTCTTACATTCTCAATGTCAGAAATAAAGTCCAAATATTTGTTTTACTAATCTAATAAAACTATAGCATTTTTTGCTTTACTTTGACTTGACTGCTAATATTCCATCTTTTCATATTTATATTAGTTATTTGTATTTATCATTTTGTTCATTAGCTGATTTAAGATTTTGTTCTTTTACTTAATCCAGTTGGGCTTTATTCTCCATTTGTTCTTGAAATGCAGTAAGTGTTAATTTTCATTGTTTTCATCATTTTTGTCTCTAATTACTTATCTTTTAAAGTTATTCTGTACCTCAACATAAAAATATATTATGTAAGAGCTAAAGAGTTGATCTTTTGGGGGCCGGGGATTTAGCTCAGTGGTTCTACCACCTGCCTCACAAGCAGAAGGACCCGAATTTGATCCCCGGTACCAAAAAAAAAAGAGTTGATCTTTTCTCTGTGTATTTCTGAATAATTTAAAATTTTAAGTGTCCCTTATAGTGATTCTTTTATTTTTACCTTTATATTTGGGAGCCTTAAAAATTATTCTTGACATTTTAAGCTAATTATTCATTATGTTTCTAGGGCTCATTTATAATTGCTTAGACAATAATGGAAATTGTTGTTCAAATGAAAAACTATTGGGTAAATAAGAAAAGTCTGCTTCAAATTAAGGTAACACAAGTAAACACATAGATGGCAAATGTTGATCTTTCAGATTTATTAGCTTGTTCCTCCTTTTAGTTAAAAAAGGATTATTTTTTTAAAAGATAAATTTAAAGAATAATCACATTTTGAAAACACAATAAGCAGGCCCAGAAAACATTATTTTAAGAAATATTATCTAAATCTATATCACTAGATAATACTGTTAAAAGCTATTTTTCATATTTATGTTTTCTAATTTTTCTATATTTTATATGACTTCAGAGCAATATAATATCCTCAGCATCTAGATTAATTCTTGAATCAAAGTATCTGGGCTTAAACTTAACTTCATAGCTATGTAATGATGGGCAAGTAATTTCACCTTGTTTCAGGTTATTTTATCTGTCAAATGTAGATAATAACTAATATGCTATTCACTTAAAGCAATGCCCATTTGATAATTACTGCTTAATACATGTTCGCAATTACTAAAATGCAACATATTAGAATAATTCTTTATGCTTACTTAGTCCATGTGTTTTATATGTATTGTGTCACTTACTCTTCCTATTAACTGAGTGAGGCCATTTTACAGATTGAGAAACTGAGGCAGATAGAGATCAAACTCTTAAGAAATGTCATTAAGCAAGTGAGGGAACTGGTACAGGAAGCCAAACCATTTAAAGCTTCAGCAAGTACATAATAAAGCCTTCTATTGCATGTACAAAAACTGTATCAATATTACTATTTATCTAAATATATGTCTCTATCTCTGTATGTAGACTTTCTGTTTTACACATAGATTTAGAGAGAAAATGTAAAAAGAAAGCAGATTCTGTAAAACATATCATGTTTTCATATATTTCTGGCACCTGAATATCTACATAATCCTATATTAGTACTCAGATACATTACATGAATTGGTGTGAATATTATTTCTTGGAATGCAATGGACAAGCATTGCTGAACAATATAATCTTGTTCAATAATGTATTTAACTGATGTTAATGATTCACTATCCCACCAACTTGCAATTCAAATCAGTTTTAGCTAATTACAAGTTGTGGCTATTTTATCTCTCTCTCTCTTTTTTTTTTGGGGTACCAGGGATCGAACTCGGGTCTTTGCGCTTGCGTAGCAAGCGGCGAAACCACTGAGCTAAATCCCCAGCCCTGTTGTGGCTATTTTAGATATGAGAAACTAATGAGGAAGAAGGAATTAAGTTGGAGAACTCCCATTTGGATAAGGAAGTGACTATGAATCTAAATTAATTTATTCAGTTAGCTTAAATGGCAATAAAACATAGTATTCCCATATCTCATAACTTTAGAAAAGATGATGAATTTTACTCAAAGCAGTTTTTTAAGGAAAGATTATACAGCCATATGGTTTAATAAGGGATTTTGTCACATTGAACCACCTATTATTTAAAACACATATCAGTCATGTATGCCATGTTTGGCTGTTTATTGATTATGAAAGTAGCAATGAGTATATATATTATGCAATTAATTCTTGCTTAAATCTTTTCATATCCAGAAATTAAGGGTCTATTATTGCCTAGGTGGAGATAATGTCAAAGGCTTGCAACCTTGCTGGAGATGAATGTTCTCATAATCCTGTCTAAAGGGTAAGCTCGTAACTTACAGAAAATAACTGTCAGGTGAGAGACATTGACTTCAGAATGATGCTCACCCATAAGGGCTGTATTCCTGTGATACTACAGCTCATGGGTAGATTTATCATTTGCCTCACTCACTTAAATAGATGTAGTCTTGTCCAAAGACTATACTGCTGTCCCTGAGTTAATTTAATTGGAAATACTCTGCTTTGAGTTTCATTATGTAGCATTAGTAGATGATGCATAGAGGTACATTCTGGGGTATATAAATCTTTCAAGAGATATGTTTACTATTCAGGTTGAGTGAGAAGACTTTTATTCCTTAAACTCTAGATGTAAATGAAAGGAAAAACAATTAGTTCCTTAGTAGTCTTACTGGGTGACACAAGGATATCATATGGTGTAATGAGAAATGTGCACAGAACACAGCAAATTAATTGATTGTGCTGAGTGAGTCTGCCTGCTTTTTTCTTTTAGATGTCTCTAAAGATGAAAGAAGCAGAATGCTTTCCTAGTTACTGCAATGAGATTATCTAATTATAATCATCTGGCTATGGCTTAGTTCATGACACAAGATAATCTAACATAGGGGTTGTAGAAAGGAGACAAGGTAAACGAAGGTGCAAAGTGACAGGAAAAAGGTGTTTCCTTTCTTCTGATGGAGATCAAAAGATGCATTAGATCATTTGGGAGAATTTTGTTTTGTTTTGTTTTGTGTTTTGAGGAGCCCTGGAATATGTTAAGAAATTTCATCTACCTAACAGTATTGGTAAAGTAGAAGAGACATTTCTGTATAATTTACAAGGTCTGATAAAAGAAAAATTCATAAAAGTGAAGACAAGCAAGTATTATCATAAATCCAAATCATGATTAAGAATTAGAAGGTCTTTAAAAGGCAGATTCATGCCACCTTCTGCATTAGGACAATCTACCTTAAAATAGTCTACAGTGTTTCTTGGTATCAGTGTGGTTTTTTTGGTGTTGTCGTTTATTTTATTTTTTATTACCAGATCATAAAATATAATTTATACAATTCCCTTCTCTTCTACTACCACACAGGAATGTTATGCGAAATTTGTTTTTAAGTTTCTATTTCTACTATTGAGGAAAAGACACTATTACAAAGTTTTCATCAATCTGTCTACTGAATCACTAAAGAACAGAGATATAGCTAATTCCTACTCAAATCATGATTCAAATGGAAAAAAAAGAGAGAATACTGGTGAAATGAATGGCAGCAAAACTAAATGGATTGGTTAATCCCAGAGAAACATTGTTTAAAAATGTAGCTGAGGCTGTTTCTGGCATGTAGGTATGTAGTACTCTTCAGTGATCAATTATTAGAAAAGCAAATTATTTTCCCATAATATGATATTTTTTCTGAGTGCAAAATCAAACTCACTTAGTGTTTTCTGAACATCTACTTTGTGACTCATTTCTGTGAAGTTCTATGAAATATATTAACCATCATATGTTATTTAAATATAATTTTAGTGGTCTTTAATTGGTATATTAATCTGTCTCCTATATTTTCACAACATTGTTACATAGTTTGACTTTTAAAACATAAATATGACATTTTCACTTAATGGTTAAAAAATAAAATACTTCTTTTAATATTTCTGATGTTATTACTATCACAGAACTATCCAGATATTTTGATTTAGACAATGTGAATCTGTTAATCTCTCCACATACAAGAATAACTTTAATGCAATAACTAAACAAGTTGGTAGAGATAAACTAAAGTTTAATCCTTTAAATGTTATTCTGGTAAGTAAAATGTGTCCGTCTGTGAAAGGAAAAATGGAGAGAACAGATCAAAACAATTTGTAAAAAGTATTTTCTCATGTCTCAAGCAATAGTAATAAAATTATGTATATGTGTGTATATAAGGTATATATATTATAAATGATTATAAATGAGAGATTACTTGCTGTCGAGATCTTAGATCTTTAAGTAAAAAATATAATTACATTATTCTCAATAGGAGCCTGGACATTACATTTTTTAAAAACTGAAAGGTTCAATAAGGGTAAATAACATTAGAATTTCTTTCACCGAAACACCTGCTTTGTACTAGATTGAGTCTGCAAATGAAAACCTCTCTGTAGTACATTGCAATAAGGAACTATCTCTGGGGCTAAAGCTGTTCTTCCCACGGTTCTCAGAGAACAGGTAGTGTATAAACAAAGTGCCTTGACAGGATTTTAAAAACTATATTAGCTAAATACTGAATTTTAAATGGTGATAGCCAGTCTGACAATTAACTGACCTGGAAATGTTTGTAGACAATAAAATTAAATGCATAAAATAAATAAAGGCATTGAAATTGCTGTGTTTAGGATATTACAGAAAAATGAACATTAAAAAGTGAGTTTTTGTGGAGGCAGATTATGAGATAATAAAATTTAATCTAAGTAGAATCATCTAATTGTCCCATTCTATGAAGATCATTTTAAAATTCATTGTGTTATACTTATTATGCCAATTATTTTTTAATGAATGATCAAATCAATTATTCAGAAGTTGCAAGTGATGGATGATTAAATATGATATTTACAGAATATAAAAAGCACATGACAATTATTTTGTAAAATACAGTCTCCCTTATTAAGCACATGCATTGACTAACAGCACACAGCGAAATAACAAGCATGTACCTTGGTTGTCATACTTTATACACATTTTCAGGGGTTTAAATAGATTGAAGAGGTTCAGGGGGAAAAGAGAAGGGGAACGAAGGATGAAGCTAGAGGAAGGGAACGAGAGAGATTTGAAAGAATTGATTGTGTACCATCAATCTTAAAGGCCCATCGAGAATCTAGTCATGTGGTAGGTAGGGACAGACGGACAAGGCACATACTGGAGAGAATGCTGTTCATGCTTCACATGTGACATATATAAAGGAAAAAGATACAAAAACATAGGTAAAATATTATAAAGAATTTAGCTCTGTCTTTTCATTCTTCCTACTGTATATTTTATTTATACTTTAGATATCCTTAATCTAGAGGGAAAATTAAGGAAATAGAGGAAAATAGAAGTAGAACATATTCCTAGAATTAGTCAATTACGCAAGTTTGTAAATCCAACTACAGAATTCTAGCTTAAAATGACTAGTAATGAGAACAAAAGTTCTTTAGAGTTCATGGAGGCTTTGTAATATTTTAATTGCTTCTTTTATACTGAAGAACAAAGTGCAAATCACGGTAGTGTTGAGAAACAATGACCAACTGGAGATTAACATGTAAGCATTCAGAAAATCCATTTCATTTTTATTCATACCTGAACTTTGGGCACATACTTCTGTTTAATGAATATTGATGCATTAAACAGAAAAACATCATCTGTTCAAACACAGTTGGTAGCTTAAGGTTTCATTTTTTGATCAAGTATCTTGCAAACCAAGTGATTTCATCAACATATTCAAATCAATGCCCAGAACCCATTAAAGGTCACTTGCAATATTTTGAAACATAAGACATAGCAAACAATATTTTAACTTTAAAAAATTATAATGGAGTTTATTTTCAAATACAATAGTTTTCATGTTTACAAAATTCTATTGGTAATTTCAAAATCATGTATATAAGTCTCATTGTAAACATTTAGTTTTTAGTCATGATGTCTTTAAAATCAATAGGAATTTAATTTCATAAACAGTAGTATAACACTGGGGTTACTTTTTAAATTATATTGGAATACAAGCCTTCTATCTATCAAGTAAGAACAGATGGATTAAAGAGTCCCTTATAAAAATATAGTGGTATAATTTTTTATGTGATTATCTGATCTCATAATAGAAGTTGACTTTTAGAGAAAAAGGAAAGGATTACCTTTAGGAAAAGACATAAAAATTTGGTTACATGCACATATGATAAAAGTTCTTCATCTAAAAATTCCCATAAACACACTTATTTAAATACTCTCAGTTATAGAAAATGGTAATCATATAGCTTAGAAAGCATTCTGCTACAAATAGAAATACTACCTGAAAAAAAAATACTACCTGAATTTTTCTTTATTGTATAACTTGAGTCACAGAAACAAAAAAGGAAAGAACAAGAAACTGATAAAAAAGAGAAATATTGAGATACTCAAAACAGGATTAATTCATTGCTGAATTTATGCAAGATCTTGGTTTTGCTATGGTAGAGTAAGTGTGTGGTTTTACCACATTTAATATTCAGGGCCAAGAGTTTTAGTGGTCATATGTTTAATGTACAATAGCCAAAGGCATGGGTCCATGTGAGGTAGAAAATTAGATATTATATAATTTTATTCCTTTTTAATCTTCTGATGTCTGCACTCTTACTGGAAAAAAGATAAGAAAAAAATATATGCCCACTGTGAAAAAAAGGAAAAGTTCTTATCTTCGTTGATGAAAAAGAAAAGCAAAAGCAAAGGTCCTTATTGAAAAATGTTTTAAAATTCATTTTGGTATTATTCTAAGAAATAATTATGAAAACTATTTCTATGAGAGTCATGGTCATGACCTTGTGACATTTGAGATGACCCACCCACAATGCTGAACACTAGGGATTCACACACTTGCAGTACAATCAATAGTGAAAATAAAAGCTACATATAACATGACGAAGAAATCCACCATGAGCAAGTATATAAAATCAACAAACCAAGACTGAACATCCCGAGAACTTCAGCTAATATAAAGATTATTAAATATATATAATATATGATATATAAATATATAATAAGGAAACTAAAAAGAAAACTTGAAGCTATAAGAAAAGAGCATGGTAATAGAGTGAAGAATAGATACATTAAAAATGATGAAATTCTACCAACAAAAATAACTGAAATAAAGTGTGAAATACCTTAAAAAGATGCAAATTAAGAGAAAATTAAATATAAGTTATGTGTGTGTGTGCCTATTTTATTTTTAGCTCACTTAAAATTTCCAAACAGAAACCAAAGTTAAATGCAAATATTTGAAGAAGAACAATGTAGGTTAGTTCATCAGGAAGTTGCACTTATCATATATGTTGAGAGTTAATAATTCTATGTAGACACGCTGCTTCTTACTAAAAGAAAAATAGAAAAAAGTCATAATAACATTTGGATAATTCAATTCTCTTTCCCAATAACTGACAGAGTAATTATATCTTTAAATCAAAAGAAATCAGTGAGAATAAAAGAAGTTATAACTGTATTAACAGCCAGCTTGAATTAATTGAAACTTACAAAATACAACACTTCATATGACAGAATGCACAGTCTTCTTAAGAACTAAGAAAGATTTTTTTCCATTAGTTTATTGGTACATTTTAGGTATAAAATACAGTTATATTCATCATTGGGATCTTGTACCTTTACATGATGTATCTTGGTTTTTATTTTTTTTCCCCATTCCCCTGCCCTCCCTTCACCCCCTCCACCCTTCCCTATTTGCAAAGATTTTGCTTCCATTTTTTCTTTTCCCTTCTTTCCTTTCCCCTACCCCTCCTCTTCCTCTACTCCTTTAGACCTTTTTTTCCTATTACACAATATCAATTATACATTTTTTAAAATTACAATATCAAGAATTACAGGACATTACCACAGATTTTACAGAATTTAAAATGATATAAAAAGCATATTACAAAAATCTTTTTTGAAATAAATTTGACAACTTGTATGAAGTACCTTGGAAGACAAATTAATGAAACTGACTCTGAAAAAAATATAAAATTTGAATAGCACTTATTAAAGAAAGTATATTCCTAGCTTGAAAACCTACCTATATGACAACAACAGGCTCATATACATTTTAACTGATGAATTATATCAAACATTTAAAGCAGAAAAAAGAAGGAACACTTCTCCCCTCATTTTAGGAAATCAACGTTGTGCTAATACTAAAACTGGATAAAGATAATAGAAAGGTATGAACATAAATAAAAATTTGTTTAACAAAACAAACTATTAGAAGTCAGATCTGGCTGTATGTAGTAAGTGGTTTTATTATAGGGATGGCAGTGTTGGTTCAGCACTGGAAGATCTGCCCCCAGAAGTCATCATTTTAACAAAGGAAAGGAAAAAGCCATATGATCCTATTAATAGTTGCAGGAAAAGTATTGGACTAAATTCTACAGCTGTTCATGGTAAAAGCTATCAAGAAACTAGAAGTAGAATAGAACCTTCTCGACAGATAAAAGACATATACTCCACACTTCCAGCAAAAACACCTTATATGAATGGAAAAGATACAATGGTTTCTCCCTAAGGTGGGGAACAAAGTCAGAAATGCCTACTCTTCATCTGTCCATTAAACTTTGAAACATAGGCCCAAACCAAAATAGTCTGGCAATAAAAATAAACAAATAGCATGGGATTGGCAAGGTTGAAGCAAAATCTTTACAAATAGATGAACTCTACAGAGAAAATACTAAGAAATCTCTAGGAGCTCCTAGAACTTGTATATGAATTTAGCAGGATTTGAAAACACTGGGTATATATAAAAACTCAGGTCTATGTATACTTGCTATAAATGAAGAATTGGATATTGAAATTTAAAAGTTATGTAGGAATACAAAAGACCTGGCAAAGTAAAAAGAAAAAAATAACAGTGTTGGAAGACATTTATTACCTAATTTTAAGACTTCTTCTAAAGCTACAGTAATCAAGGCAGTGTTGGTGTAAGGAAAGACATATAGATCAATGGAATAAAACAGAGAATCTAGAAATAGAACCACACATATATGGTACACTGAGTTTAGAAAGATTATTTAACAGTAACATTTTATAGAACATAAACTCAACTGAAGAGAAGAGGAAAAGATAATGTTTTCAACAAATGGTACTAGAACACCTGGTATTTGTATGTAAAAAATTAACTTCAACCCTTTATTTTCCTATATAAAAATAACTTGAAAGGATCTATGAACCTAAATCTGAAAGAATAAAATGATAAAACTTTAAGAAGAAATTATAAGGGAAAATGTTTATGAATTTAGGGTAGGCAAGAATTTCCTAGGATACAAAAAAATATGATGTATAAAAGAAAAATATTGATAAATGAGATTCCATCAAAATTTAGAACTTTAAAAGACATCATTAAGAAAATGATAAGTAGTCCTTAACGAGTAGGTTTAAAATAGATATAACTTATGACCAGAATATATAAAGAACTCTTACAGCTCATTAATAGACAACCCAATTAAAAAGTAGACACAAGAAGATGATAAATAGCCAGTACAGCACAAGGAAAGGTGTGCAACACTAGAATCAGAAAAATATGAATCAGTACAATAACAAGATTGTATTATACATGCATTAGGGAGATGAAGTTAAAAGTTTTAAAAGAACAAATATCAGCTTAGATGTGAATCAGTTAGAACTTTCTAATACTGCTAATGTGAATGTAAAATGATAAAACCATTTTGGAAAACAATATAGAAATCTCTTGTATTACTGTTAAGAACCAACAGTTCTGTTCTTAAGTTCTTACTTAAGAGGAATGAAAACACATGTTCACATACAAGTTGACTATCCCTTATCTGAAATTCTTGGGACCAGAGTGTTTCAGATTTTCATTTGAAATCCACTTGATCTGCAAAGAGGATAGCTACTCCTGCTTTTTTTCGGGTTCCTGTCACATGGAGTATTTTTTTTCCACCCTTTAACTTTCAGTCTATGAATTTCTTTTGAATTAAGTGTGTTTCTTGTATGCAGCATATTGTTGGATTTTGATTCTTGACCCATTCTGCCAGTCTATTTCTTTTGATTAGTGAATTGAGACCATTAACATTGATGGCTATAACTGATACCTATTGACTTATCATTGTCATGACTTTTTCTTTGTGTTGGATTCTCCCCCCTTGCATTTAATTTCTTGTCATGCCCAATGGATTCATTCTGCTGGGTTTCCTGGGGTTGTGATCCTCATTGTCTTTTCCTAGGATATTGTCTAAAATTTTTTGGAGTGCTGGTTTGGTATTCATGAAGTTCCTAAGGTGCTCTTTGTCATGAAAGTATCTTATTTCTCCATCCATTTTGAAAGATAGTTTTGCAGGGTACATCAATCTGGGTTGGAGGCTGTTTTCCTTTGGGGCTTGAAATACAACACTCCAAGCTCTTCTTGCCTTGAGGGTTTGCATTGGGAAGTCTGCTGTGATTCTGATGGGCTTTCCTTTGTATGTAATTTGTTTCTTTTTTCTAACTGCCTGTAGAATTTTGTTCTTCTGTTGGGTTTCTGGAATCTTAACTATTATATGCCTATGTGTAGATTTTTTGATCAAGGCTAATTGGAGTCCTATATGCCTCACTTATCTGTATGTCAAGTTCTTTTCCCCTGCATGGGAAGTTTTCTGTCATCACTTCTGTGAACAGTTTTTTTATGTCATCTGCACTCTCCTGTTTCTTCATTGATTCTGATCAGTCTTATGTTATTCTTCTTTGCATCATCTGGTAGTTGCTGGATTGATTTCTCATGGTCCCTTACTATTTTAAAGAAATTTTTCTTTTCCTAGTCACTAATTGAAATCTTATCATCTATATCTAAAATTCTGTCCTCACATTGGCTCATTCTGCTGAATAAACTTTCAATGGAGTTTTTAATCTCCTGGAAATCTGTTTGCATCTGTTTCATGGATTCCATTTGTTTCCTGTGTTAAGATCCCATCATGTTCCTCAACTCCTCTATTTTTTTTAATCTGTCTCTGCTCTAGATTTATTAATCATGTCTTGCATTGTGGGCACAATCTCTGCTGTTATTTGAGAAATTATTTCTGATTTCAGCTTTTCCAGCTCCTCTTTTGTTGCCAGTTCAGGGAGTCCAGGTGATTGAGTATCAGCTTGTTCCATCTCATTTCCCTTTGGGTTTGCCTTAGGTGATCTAGACATCTGCTTTTGAGACTTGTTTACATGTCTTCTCATTTCAACTGGTGCAGCCTGTTATGCCTTTGTTGAGGCAACTTTTTGTCCACTCAGTGGTCTTCAATTCTCAGCAAGCCACAGAGCTGCCTTTTCTCTACTGCTCACCAGTACACTAATTCCTGGGTTCAGAAAGGTGGTCTTCTGGATCCCTGAGCTGACCTGTTTTCTGAGTGGCCTTCTGGCTGGGGCCTGTGCACACTTGGGATGATATCTAGGTGTGCCACTGGCTAGGGCCTCTATGTAGCTGTTGTCTGGGAGGGCCTTTGGTTATGGGCTGTGCACCCCAGTTCCTGTTGTGTGAGCAAGCTTCTGGCTATGGCCTCACTCACTTACTGATTGTATTTGGGTGAACCTTTGGCTGTTGCTTGTATGCCTGTGTAGCTCTTTTCCAGGCAGGCCCTTGGCTTGAGCCAGTGTGCCCCAGCCTCTGGGGTTGGTGCAGAGCCCTGGGTGGGATCTGCTTGCAGCCATGCTGCTCTGGTCCACACTGATGCTCGCTCAACTAAGGTGGTCTGGTGTGCCTTTATTTCTTCACTTTTCTGGTGGGCTTTAATTTTCATCAAGGAGCCTCAGAGAGGCCCTTTCTGTTGTTCACTTCTACTCTATCTTCTCAAGCTCAGAACAATGTCCTTTATGACCCCTGCAATGCTGCAGTGTGGATCCAGGTAATGGCTTGGCACAGCCGGGGGTGGGGTGGGGTGGAGGTTCTGGTGCGCATGTGTCTCACCTCCTCAGTACTCAGAAATATATATTTTTTTTCAGAACAGAAACATATTCTTGACCAGAAAATAAATCATCATAAAAGGCAGGTGATTAAAATAATAAAATGTATGCTCTCTGACCAAAATGGAAATAAACTAGGAATCACAAAAAAGAAATACATATAATTTTATTTCTCAGGCAACTGGAGTAGAAAATAGAAAATATTTCAAACTGAAAAATAATGTAGTCAAAGCACATGAAATTTTGTAGGAACAAGCTAAAATAGTGCTAATAGAGATATTTATTGATGTAAATACTCATATAAAAGAGAAAAGTTTAAGTTTAAAGAAGATAACAAAAGAAGATCAAATTAAAGCCAAAGTTTAAAGAAAAAAAAAAAAGCAATAGGAATCACTAAAATCAGAAATGCATTTGAAGTCATTTGTACATCAGAGGATGTAAAGAGAGCAAATGCACAATAATACCTATGACATTCTTTTTCATTATCAAGCAGTGAAATGAAAATTACATCATATCATTTCATACTCATTATATTGTTTTTCTAAGTCTGAAAATGTTAATTTGTGGACAATAATCCTCAGAGGTGTAACTTGAAGTTTTTCTTATGTGTAACTTATAAAATCTACTTTGAATCATAATTATATAATCCCAAGTAAAGTTAAATATAACAGGATGCAAAATTATTTTAGGTGTAGTATCTTTGAAGACATTTCCCATAACTTTGCATGGAGGCATATTAAAGATATTTACTCTAGCTTTGTTTATAGTAGTTAAAAATTGAAATGATTTAACAGTAAAGGATTAGAAAATTAAACTCTAGCAGAGTTAAGATGTCCTTAAAATAATTTACAATCATCTTTCTGAGTCCGAGGGTTCTGCATCTGTGGACTCAAATAAATGTAAATGGAAAATATTTGAAAAAATAACTGTGTCTGTACTGAATGTGTAGACTTTTTTCTTGACATTATATAGTATAACAAATGTTTACATCTCAGATACATAGTATTAGATACTATAAGTAATCTAGGATTGATTTAATATATATGGGAGGATATGCATAGGTTATATGCAAAACAGCTTAATTTGGGAGTATAGCTTAGTGGTAAGGCATTTACCTTGCTTAGCAAACCTAACAAACATTATTCCATTTTATATAAGGCATTTGAGCATCTGCAGGTTGTTTGAGAAGAGTTGTGGAAACAATTCTTCCCAGATACTGAAGGATGACTTTATAAACATAGCTAAATTCAAAAGCATAAGACACAGTTTATATTACATTTAAAAATTTTTATAGTACATGTTTGCAGGACATGATCACATTCATCATGAGGAGTTATGTGTGTATAACACATCTTAATTCTTTTTATGTCCCCTTCCCCTACTCTCCTTGCCCCCTTCCATTTCTTGTCTACCATCTTTGTTATGTTATTTATTGTCTACCATCTTTATATACGTAGACAAGTAAAATCAAAATAAAGGAAAAGAAATTATCAAATTTTGCATATCTCTGAGGCTGAAAGAGAAAATAAATAGATAGGGAATGTTGTTAGAAATATAATACTATTATTTTGTTTATTAAAAAAGCAGAGAAGATAAAAAGATCTAAAGCTCAGGCAAAAAGCAAGCAACTATTAACTCTGGAGCTGAGTATGTGTATACCTAAGCTTTCCTACACATTTGAAGTATGTCATAATTGAGAATAAAATGAAGTGTGAAATTCACCTTGTAACAGGCTAAAGTGTATTAATTTCCTAAAATATTTCTGGACTGTTTTAGGTCATAGAGATACAGCAGTGAAAAAAATAAAAAAGCATACAAATAGTTATTAAACAATGTGAAAAATTTTGTGCTTCACTAATTCTCAAAGAAATGTGAACAATGATAAAATAAGAATAGATACAATATGATTTATCATATATTAAATAGAAAGTGTGAAAAACCAATGAAATTTGAAAAGGTATTTTCATAACTGTGTAAAAATATAAATCTGCTTAACATTTCTATACGTCAATTTGGGATCATCATTAATTATGTATGAAGAACCTCAAGATGTTAATGTAGTCTTTTTCCTTTAGAAGTTTATCATAAATGTTTAGCAATTCCAACAAGTATTTCTGTATGAGAATGTTCATACAATAATGACTTTACTAGTAAGAAGTAGAAAAACTTGTAAGTTAGATGATAAGAGAATCTAAATAAGTGATAGCACAGATCAAGGCTCATTAATCTGAAAATTCAAAATGCTCCAAAATCTAAAACTTTTTAAGCAGTGACAGGACACCATAAGAGGAAAATTCCACACCTGGTCTCATATTATGTGTCACATTTAAAACACAAGTGCACTAAAGCTATTGTACAAATTTAACTTCTGGTTATGTACTTAAAGTATAAATGAAAATAAATGTATTTCATGATTAGTTTTAGGCTCCATCCCCAAGACATCTCATTATTTAAATGCAATTCTTCCAAAATCAAAAAAGATCTGAAATCTGAAATACTTCTGGTCCCAAGTATTTCCCACAAGGAATAATCAAGCTCTATTTTCTACATGAGAAATACTATGTAGCACTTGTAAGATGATTTTTTTTAACTCTCTTGGAAATATACTTAGAAGGAGACTAGCTGGGTTGAATAGAATTTATAGTTTTTTGAGAAAGTACCATACTGATGTCCATAGTGGTTGTATTAGTTTACATTCCCACCAATGGCCTAATGACACTACCTTTTCCAGTATCAGTTCTTTAAAAACATCCAAATCTGACTTAATTGAATAAAATAATCGAGGATGTTGTGAGGAGCAGGGATTTTCTGAAAAAATTATGTGTCCAAAACAAACACGTAAGCAAACAGAATCAGTTAATATGATTTTGTTAGATTCTTTCATATATACTTCTCTCCAAAATAAATTATTTTTACTACCACTTGTTAGTAATTTGTTATTATTAACACTTCTAGTTATTAATAGTGTTACTAACTATTCTCTGTCCTTATCACCCCTTTTGGAGGAGCTGGATCTTGGAATAATTTTAGTATATGTGCTGCCAAAGTGAGCACAGGTTCTTGGTATAAGCATACAGGAAACACATGGGTATTATAAATATAATTGGTGTTAAGTGGTCATTTGTTTATTTTAATTGGTCATTTCAGTGCTACTTCACCCCATTTACTGAGGGCATAGCTAGAAGAAAGAACATTTATACCTTCTTCAATTAATATTTAGTATAAAAACCTAAAAGATTATATTTGAAAATGAAATGAATAATTTCATAGAAAGGTTTTAGTAATCAAAGGTAATCCTTCTGGCTAGAAAAAAATCAAGCTTCTTTCTTTAAGAAGATACAGAATAAATATTGTAATTACAGTTAAAAGAAACACATTACTTATAAAAATAGAAATAACCAAAATAAATGTAATAAAAGAGACAGATAATTGTAAAATAGTGCTGCATATTTTCTCTTCCAATTTACTTAAGATATATAATTAATTTTAAATTGATCAAATAATTTTTCTAAGGACTCTAGGAGAGATTAGTCTTAGTTTACAGATGAGAAAATTAACATTGAAAGAGTTATTTTCATTGGTGGTAAAAATAAAATGAGGATATGATCATAATGCACAAAGAAATTTCATTTCTGATGCTTAGTAACAAGACTATTCCTATATGAAGATTAACTAATAGCTGCTTACATATCATTGAACACACCTTTCTTATCTCCTAATATTTATTTTTTTACTAGTTCTTGTTTCATGATTACCACTGGCTAGCCTTTCATTAAAATAGTCTCCTTCTCTTGTGATTTATGTGATCATTTAAGTTATCCAAATATGAAAAGCTCATAGAAGGAAGTGGACTTTAGTAAAGTTAATACTGATTAATAGGTATAAATTGGATTATAAGGCTCTAAATATATGACATATATTTGACATTATTGAAGAAATATAGTTATGCTTCATCATAAACATAATTTCTAAACTTTACACAATATAAAACAATATCCCACATGGATATTTTAAATAGTATGTTTTAGCTGTGAGTTTAGGAGTTGATGGTGGGAATATTTAATTTGGGCATCCTGGTGAACCAGTGTATGATTATGGAGCTAGGAGCACATGCAAATTATAAAGGCAGGCAATGAAATTCACCTCCTAAAGACTAATGGGTACTTTTTAAAAAAAAAAATGTACCTACTATCAAGATTTGCCTATTTTCTGATTTTAACGAGCAGGTATATTTCATTTCTTAATTAGAGTGACAACTAAGTAAAATGGCATTGAATTTAGTGTTTAAGGTTTAATTATTAAATTAAACCTACAGTCAATGTTTAATTATAGTCTATTTTACTTCTCTAGCACTTTTAGAATTTCAAATGCCTTTAACAATGATCACCTCTTTGCCAGGTATATACTTTCTACTTCTATAGATAAGAGTAACATAGATTATACTTATAAGTATCTTGACTAACCAGAGTAATCAGCTCCTCTAAGTTCTTTGTCAACTAATCCTCAATCTTGGCCTATAAAGACTTGAATAACACTCTGAAACAGTTTTAAGGCCATATCTTTCTTTTTTTTTTTTTTTAAGAACAATAGTAAGACTATATTGACTGGTGGGTGTCCCATATTTACAGAGGGTAAAGAGATGTTACTATCATGTTTCTAAACAACTTTAAGGGGACCCTAACTTGCCATAAGATGCCTGCCTGAGAAAATCCAAGACTATCAAAAGAATTTACTAGTTATTCCAGTTAACAACTGAAGATAGAGTCATGGTCCTTACTAGCATCACTTAGTAAACCCAGATGGCTTTGCCAGGGACCTACTCCACTTTTTTGCTGTTTGTAATTTTTTCACTTCCCTAATTCTATTGAGACCCTCCTCACTCCTTATTCACTTTTTCTGTCCTTCAAAATGTAGACGTTTTAATGTAGACTGGGTTACCTCTGTACAAATTAGAGTTCATTTCATGCTCTTTCCATCCTTATCAGGTTTCCTAGTGCCTAGCTTTATCTTTGAAGATATATAGCATATATCATTATATATACATATATACTCTAAGTTATATAATACATATATTTGTATTTTCATATAATGGGATATATTTTATAGTTCATGAAAAATTAGATATCATTAGCAAATAAAAATATTAACAATAAAATATAATATAAATAAATATTAATAAATATAAAAACAAACAATATTAATAAATGTTAATAAATATAATAAAATATTAATGATAAAATAATGGACAAAAAAACCAAAGCCCCGTAGTTATTTTTTAAACCACGCATCTAATGGGAGTCTAATTGATGCAACCACATAATATAAGGATTTGTACACAAGTATTTTTTTCTTTACAAGATTAGAAAATCTGAATAATTAGTATGAATATTATACACATACTCAACTAGTGGCAGCAATGTTGTGAAAAAGGGAATAAGAAAAAAATGAAAGACTCAGCCTGAGTAGGTTGTGGTGGGGGTGTAGGGAGTGGCAGTTGGCCGTCTGGTTGGTGGGGAGAAGCAGCCACTCTTCAACAAGTTTTGTGACAATAAAGATTCAGCATCTGAGGATATTGGTAAAAGCTGACACTGTCTGCATCTCAGGAGAGGCACTCACTTATTCCAAGTACTCGGTCAATCACATCATCATTATCTCTGAGTTTAACTTTTTAAGGATTATATCTCTGCAGTTTGAGAATTAGTTATTATTTTAAAATCAACCATCTTATATTTCTCAATTGTTCATTGGGCCTAACTAAATATTTCTAAATCTATACTGTCCCCATAAGACAAAGGGGGTGGGTAAAAAAAACCTACTGTGTAGTAATTCATATGTCACTGAATTAAGTTCCTTTGTGTGCCATTTGAGCAACTGTACTTGTTAAGTTTCTATATTTATCTTGTTATAAAACATATTTTCTTTCTTTCCATAATGAGGCATTTTGTTTTAGCCATTCCAGTTTCTGAGCATTTTATATTCCTTATTTTTTACTTCTGCCCAAACTAGTCTGCCAAACACAAAGCAAATAACAATTCACACTTTAAGGTAAGCAGTTTTGTTTTAATAAAATTAGTTTAATAAAAAGTTAGTCATTTTTAAATATAGCAAAACCTCTTACAACTAAAATTTTGACCTTTCACCCTAACGTTTAGGAAAAGTAATTGAGGAAAAATGTTAATAAAAGAGAGGTTAATTTTTTACCGTCCAGGACCAGAGGAGACTTGAGGCCTAATTGGCCTCCTATGTCAGCACAAAGGAGAAAGGCTGCCCTCAAGGGTGACTGCATATTAGAGAAAAGTGAAGGCAGCTGAAGTTAAGTTGTTTACTGGACAATGTACTAATGGATATTAGAAACCAGATGAACCTTGTGTTACCTCGATTGCTTGTGCCTGTTTGGGTGAATAAAAGCGAGGTGAGGAAATGGCTTGGGCTTCGCTGGCTGCTAGAGGATGGGTCTCCTGGCTGCCCTCATGTTGCGCTGACTCCGTGTCTCTTTATTATTCATCCTCATTGGAACGAAGTAGTAGCTCTAGGTCCCAGAGCAAGGCTGGCCAGGTGGGCCAACTACAGGTGGTGCCCCACTGTGGGGCAGGGGACCTTGGGACCAGGGAAAAGCCCAGACTGTAAAAGGAACAAACAGGGATCTCCAACAGGGAGAGTCAGAAGGGAAAGTGCCTGACTGAGAAAGTTTTGTCCAAGTGTGGTGAGTGACAGGGAGCTCTGCAGCAAAAGAAAAGAAAGAACACAAGGAAAAGGGCCCAGGGCAAAGGAAAAAGCAGAGAAATAATGTGTGCAGAGGGCTGGGGATTTAGTTCAGTGCTTCCGCTGCCTGCCTTGCAAGCACAAGGACCCGAGTTCGATCCCTGGTACCAAAAAAAAAAAGTTTATATATAAAAAAATGTGCAGAGAACTCCCAGAAAAGAACAAAATGAGAAGAAAAAAGCCAGGGTAAAAAAAGGCAAAGAAAAAAGTATCCAGGGTAAAAAGGGCAAACAAAGGAAAAAGAAATCAGGGTGAAAAAGGAGAAAGGCTGTGTTACAGGCCAGCAGCCCAGGGTATTTTATTGTATCAGTTATGTCAATGTGAGTGTCCAAGAGCTGAGAAAATTAAGGATTTTAAAAAAGGGATTACAGTGTCAAAAGAAAAGGAAAAAAAAGTGGCAGAAGAGGGCGAAAAGGCAAAAGAAAGAAGGGCATGCACAGAAGCATCTCTCTGCTTCACTGAAGGTGTGAAGTCCAGAGTTAAAGTGAAGTTCAAAATTAAAAGGAAATCAGAATTTAGAGTTAAAGGAAAGCAAATGTGTTAAAATTGAGGATTTTAAATGTTTAGGGAATTACTATGTCAAAGGAAGTTGAGTGTGTTAGGTCAGTGTTGTCACTGTTAATGTCAATTGAGGAAAAACATTTGCAAGGATAGAAAGTGTTTTGTTGGAAAAGATTCTCTCAGCCTATGTAATGAGTTGTATGGACAGTGTATTGCTTGCTATCACTTCTCAGCAATAATTTATCTTTTGTAGAAACTTTAGGAACCCCCACCAGTATGGGGCAGGAGTTTTCTGTCTTTGCAGAAAATGAACAATGATATGGAAACAATTTATCTTTTTGTAGAAAATGAACAGGCTTTTATACAGGAGGTATGAGTAGCCCCAGGAAAAGAAAGGCAAAGGACTTTGGGTGGACCCTTTTGGTACTGTCTTTGACTGCTGATTTACAACTATCACCCTCTTCAGGAAGAAGCCAGAAAGAATTCACCTGTTGCCCCTTGTGGTAGTTAGGGGCGCTTCCTTGGAGGGGGCATGGCTGTGCTGATATAAGAAATAGACAGGGCTATCCTCTTTGAAAAAAGCCAGTACAGATACATTCAGCTAGGATGAAGGCCTAAAGGCCAGACCTTAAGGTCAAAGACAGAATGGTTGTATCTGCATAGTTCCCCAATGGACGGGCAGTAGTGATGGATATCTATCTGCTGGGTTTTTTTTGTTTTTTGTTTTTTTTTGGTACCAGGGATCAAACTCGTCCTTATGCTTGCAAAGCAGGCAGCAGAACCACTGAGATAAATCCCCAGGCCAGTGCTGTTATGTTTTTTAAAAAGGGTGAGCGGTCGAGGACCAGATGAAAATTAAGGCCTAATTGGCCTCCTATGTCAGCATAAAGGAGAAAGGCTGCCCTCAAGGGTGACTGCATATAAAGGAAAAGTGAAGGCAGCTGAGGTTAAGTTGTTTACTGGACAATGTAGTAATGGATACTGGAAACCAGATGAATCTTGTGTTACCTGGAATGCTTATGCCTCTGGGTGAATAAAAGTGAGGTGAAGCAAAGGTTTAGGCTCCTCTGCCTGCTAGAGGATGGGTCTCCTGGCTGCCCTCATGTTGAGCTGACTCTGTGTCTCTTTGTCATCACTTTTATAGGGAGAAACAAAGTAGCTCTGGGTCTGGGAGCAAGGTTGGCCAGGTGAGCCAGCTACAGGTGGTACCCCACTGTGGGGCTGGGGACTCCTACTTATCACCTACCATCATGGTTAGTTTTCTATATGAATATTACTGGGTTGTAGTAACCATTGATTTAATCAAACACTAATTTGTTGCCGTGAAGGACTTTAATAGATGTTGTTAATATCTACCATCAGTTGACCTGAAGGAAGGTTACTACCCTACTTGGTATAATGGTGATGAATGACTTAATCCCTTCAACCTAAGGCTGTAAGAACAAATACTAGAAGAAATTCTGCCTCAAGATTCAGTGTCAACTCCTGTTTGTAATTTGACAACCACCTTACAAATGAGGGCTTATTAGTTCTCACAACTGCATGAATCATTTCCTTAAAATAAATGAATCTCTATATCCTATTGTTTCTCAGAATTCTGATTAATACAGAAATTAATGATTGTTAGTATTCAAGATTATTGGTTAGCTGAATCATTGTTAACCTTAAAAAATGCCTCAGTGCCTGTAATATCTTTAACCCAAACTGGAAAATTAGAAACGTAGAGAACATATTCAGCACATGAGATCAAACCAGAAAGTTTTGCATTTCAGTGTTTCAAACATTTTTAAAACTAAAATTATAAATAAAATCAGGAATAGACACAAACATGATTGTATTAGCTGAATTTTTAAACCAACGCTTTATTGTATTGAAGATAAAGAATTCTCTATGATGTATCTATAAACAGTGTCATGATCCATATATTAACATGAGTTGGTGACATTTCAGTTGATCAGATAAGTGATTATTTCTGATGTGATTATTGCATTTTGTTATCTCATTCTATAAAACTGCAAATTTTATAGTTAAAACAAAAACCCCACAGTAATATGAACTTAGACAAAATATCGTAAAAAGATTTGAAGTAAAAATACCAGTTACTAATGTTTTAATGTCATCCTACAAACTGACCCAAAAATATACTCCCTAGAATGAAACAATGTCTAAAGCAAGCCATACTTAATCCATCTGCATGAGCTATGACTCAAGCCATCTGCATGTTTGTGTGAATTGGTTTTTTTTGCCATTTCCTCTCAAATTACAAATATTGCCAAAGCATTGCCATATGTCAAATTTAGTCAGGAAATGACTAGTTCATGGCTTTAGATGTTAAAGAATAAATTTGTTTATGGAATATCTATTGAGAGAGAAATCAATATTGCCACATCTCTAATTCAGATAGTATTGTATCAGATATTTAAAAAACAATCATTAATAAATTAACTATTTCATTCAAAGTAAGAATGTTAAAAACCATTTTAAAGTGCATATTCAGCTAAGTTAAATGGCAGGTTTCTTTTTCTCTATTTCATTTATTGGAACCTTTTAGGTATGCAATACAGTTCCATTCATCATTGGGATCTTGTACTTTTACATGCTGTATCTTGGTACTTATCTTTTTCCCTATTCCCAAGCCCTCCCTTCACACCCTCCACACTTCCCTATTTACAAAGACTTTGTTTCCCTGTTTTTCATTTTCTCATATTTTTTTCTTTTCCCTTCTTTCCTTTCCCCTACCCCTCCCACTTCCCCTACTCTTTTAGACATTTTCTTCCTATTTCACAATATCAATTATACACTTTGATTCTTATTTAAACTTTTAGTTTTTCACACCAGAGAAACTATTTAGTATTTACACATGCATGTCCTATTTATTTTGCTTAAGAGTATAGCCTCAATGTGCATCCACTTAGCTATAAATGTCTCTAGTTTCTCATTCTTTATGGCTGAGTATTACCCCATTTTATTAAAAAAATCCACATCTTCTTTATCCAGTCTCCAGTTGATGGGCAATTGGGTTGTTTCCAAGTTTTAGCTATTACAAACTATGCCACTATAAGCATGGGTGAGCATATATCACTGGGTTCACTGGTATGATTATTTTAATTCTTTGGGGAAGATACCCAGCAGAGGAATTGGTGGGTCAAATGGGACTTCCAATCCTACTTGTTTGAGGTATCTCCATGTTGATTACCTCAGTGGTTGCACCAGTATGCCCTCCCAACCACAATGAAGAAGTGTTCCTTTCTCCCCACAACCCCACCAGCATTTGTTATTGGTTGATTTCTTGATAGCAGCCATTCTTTCTGGGGTGAGGTGGAATCTCAGCATTGTTTTCATCTGCATCTCTTGAATGACCAGTGATGTTGAACATTTTTTCATATGTTTATTTGCTGCTTTTACTTCTTTGAGTTGGGTCTTTATATCTGGGGGGTCTGATTTTTTTGAGTTCTTTATATATTCTAGATAGTAGACCTTTGTCTGAGGAATAGCTGGTAAAAATTTTTTCCCACATTGTAGATTGTCTCTTAGGTCTGTTGGTGGTTTTCTGTGCAGAAGCTTTTTAATAAGATGAGAACCCCATTGTTGATTCTTTGTGCTAGTTCCTGTGCTATTGAGGATTTGTTCATACAGTCCTTTCCTATGCCAGTGTCTTCAAGAGTTCTACCTAATTTATCTTCCAGCAAGTTTAGTGTTTCTGTTTTAATATTTAGATCTTTAATCCACTTCAATTTTATTTAGTGCATGGTGAAAGATAGGGGTCTAGTTTTAATATTTGAAAAGGTGAAATCCAGTTTTTGCAACACCATTTATTAATGAGGCTATCTTTCCTCCAATGAGGGTAGTTGGCTCCTTTGTCAAAGATGAGGTAGCTGAGTATGTCTGGAGTTGTTTATGCACCTTCCAATCTATTCCACTGATCATTGGGTCTGTTTCTTTGCCAGTACCATGCTGTTTTTATCACAGGGGCTTTGTAGTACAGTTTCAAGTTGGGAATTATGGTATCCCTGCCATGACCCTGTTGCCTGGAATTGCTTTTGCTATTCTAGGTCTCTTCTGGTTCCAGATAAACTTTTGGATTTTTTTCTCTAGTTCTGTGAAATATACTTTTGGGATTTCAATCGGGATTGCATTGAATCTGTATAGCATTTTTGGGAGTATGGCCATTTTCACTACATTGATTCTTCCTACCCAGGAATAGGGAATGTCTCTCCATTTTCTTATATCCTCTTTGATCTCTTTTTTCACAGTGCTGTAGTTCTCAAATGTAGAGGTCTTTTGCTTCCTTCATTAGCTTGATTCCTAGATACTTCATTTTTTTAGGTGCTACTGTGAAGGGGATTGTTTCTCTAATTTCTCTCTCAGTGAGTCTGTTATTTGTGTATGAAAAGGCTATTGAATTTTGAATGTCGACCTTGTATCCAACTACTCTACTCAATCTGTCAAGTCTAAAAGTCTTTTGGTGGAGTTTTTAGGGTCTTCTGTGTAGAGTATCATATCTTCAGCAAATAATGACAGCTTAACTTCTTCCTTTCCTATCTTTATTCCTTTTATTTTTTTCTCTTGTCCAATTGCTGTGGCTAATGTTTCCAAAACTATATTGAACAGGAGTGGTGATAGTGGATTTCCTTGTCTTGATCCTGATTTTAGCATGAAGGTTTTCAATTTTTAACTATTTAGTGTGATGTTGGCTGTTGGTTTTTCATAGGTAGCCTTTATCAAGTTGAGATAAAGACCATCTATTCCAATTATCTGCAGGTTTTTATGATGAATGGGTGTTGGATTTTGTCGAATGCTTTTTCTGCATCTATTGAGATGATCATATGGTTTTTGTCCTTGACTCTGTTAATATAGTGTATTACATTTATTGAGTTAAGTATATTGAACCACCCTCGTATCCCTGGGATAAATCCGATTTGGTAAGAGTGTATGATCTTGATCCTCTGTATTCTGTTTGCCAGTATCTTGTTGAGGATTTTTGCATCTATGTTCATTAGTGAGATTGGCCTGTTTTTCTCTTTTTTGGTTGGGTCTTTTCCTGGTTTTGGAATAAAAGTAACACTTGCTTCCAGGAATGAATTTGGAAGTATTGCTTCCCTTTCAATTTCATTGAAAAGTTTTAAAGAGTAGTGGCAATAGTTCTTCTCTAAATGTCTTGTAGAATTCAGCAGTGAAGCCATCAGGACCTGGGCTTTTCTTTGTAGGTATATTTTTAATTATGTTTTGAATTTCTCTCATTGTAATTGGCGTGTTTAGAATTTTTATATCTTCTTCGTTCAACTTTTGTAATTCATATGTGTCTAGAAATCTGCCCATTTCTTCTGTGTTTTGCACTTTATTAGAGTACAGGTTCTTGAAGTAGGTATTCATGATCCTCTTGATTTCTGCTGGATCTGTTGTGACTTCACTGTTTTCATTTCTAATTGCATGGATTTGAGCCTTTTCTTTCCTTTTTTCAATAATGTTGGCTAAGGATTTAAGGATTTTATTTATTCTTTCAGAAAACCAACTCTTTGATTCACTGATTTTTTTTGTATCATTCTCTTAGCCTCCATTGCATCAATTTCTGCTCTCATATTTATTATTTCCTTCCTTGTATAGAGCTTTGGGTTTGTCTCTTTTTCTAGGAGCTTAAGATTCAACATTAGGTTGTTTATTTGAGCTCATTCTGTTTTCCTAGTGTGGGCATTCAGTGCTGTGAATTTCCCTCATAGAACTGCTTTCATTGTATCCTGTAGATTTCTGTATGTTGTAGTGGGATTATCATTTATTTTTAAATACTGTCTAATTTGTTCTTTAATTTCCTCTGTGACCCATTGGTTGTTCAGGAGGGCATCATTCAATTTCCATGTGTTTGTGAAGTTGTTGAGGTTTCTTATGCTATTGATCTCCAGTTTAATTGCACTATGGTCTGATAATATAGAGGGGATAACTTCAATTCCTTTGCATTTACTTAAACATATTCTATGAGCTCTAGTATGTGATCTGTTTTGGAGAATAACCCATGTGCAGCCAAAAAGAATGTATATTCTGATTTTGTGGGGTGGAACACTCTGTAGATGTCTATTAAGTCCATTTGTTCAAAAGCTTGGTTCAATTCTACTATTTCATTGTTGATTTTTTGTCTAGATGATCTATTTGTGACAGTGGGGTAGTAAGGTTCCCCACTACAATTGTATTATTGCTTATTTGGTTTTTCATGTCCCCTAATATTTGTTTTGTATAGTTGAGGGCATTAGTATTTGGTGCATGTATATTTATGATTGTCATCTCTTCCTCTTGGATTGTTCCCTCTACAAGGATGTAGTGTCCTTCTTTGTCTCTCTTAATTAGTTTTGGTTTGAAATTTACTTTGTCTGCAAATAAGATAACTACCCCTGCTTTTTTCTGGGTTCCTGCTGCATGGAGAACAGTTTTCCATCCTTTTACTTTCAGTCTATAAGTTTCTTTTTGAACTAGGTGCATTTCTTGTATACAGTATATTGTTGGGCTTTGCTTCTTAATCATTCTGCCAGTCTATTTCTTTTGATTGGTGAATTGAGGCCATTAACATTGATGGTCATAACTGATATGTATTGACTTATCAGTATTATGTTATTTTCCTGTTAATTGGTTCTTTTTATTTTTTCCCTCTCCTTTTAATTTCTTGCCTTGCCTGATGAATTTTTTCTGTTGGTTCTCATGGAGTTGTGACCTTCATTGTCTTTTTCTAAGATATTGTTTAGAATTGTTTGGAGTACTGGTTTGGGATTCATGAAGTTTTTCAGGTGTTTTTTTTCATGGAAGTATCTTGTTTCTCCATCAATTTTGAAAGATAGTTTTGCAGTACACCTCAGTCTACGTTGGAGGCTGTTTTCTTTTAGGGATTGAAATACCTCACTCCAGGCTCTCCTTGACTTGAGAGTTTGTGTTGAAAAGTCTGCTGTGATTCTGATGGGCTTTCCTTTGCATGTGATTTGTTTCTTTTCTCTAACTGCTTGTAGTATTTTGTTCTACTGTTGGGTTTCTGGGATCTTGATTATTATTTGTCTAGGTATAGATTTTTTTATAATGGTTAGTTGGAGTCCTATATGCCTCATTTATGTGTATGTCAAATTGTTTTGTTCTGTTTGGGAAGTTTTCTGCCATTCTGTGAACAGTTTTTTTTTTAATCTCATTTGTTCTTTCTCCTGCTTTTTTGTGGACTCCTATCAGTCTTATATTATTCTTTGTGTCATCTAGGAGCTGTTGGATTCATTCCTCATGTTCCCTTACTATTCTTAAGAGAGCTCTATTTTCTTGGTCACTGACCACCATCCTGTCTTCTATATCTGATAATCTGTCTTTAGATTGGCTCGCTCAGTCTGCTGTGTATGATTTCAATAGAGTTTTTAATCTCATGGATATCTGTTTGAATCTGTTTTATGGATTCCATTTCTTTCCTATGTTGGGCATTCATAGTTTCCATTTCTTGGTCCAGAACTCATCTTTTTTTTTTTTTTTTTTATCTGTTTCTGTTCTAGAGTCTGTAATCATATCTTTCATTCTGCTCACCATTTCTGTAGTTATCTGGGGCATTATTTCTGTTTTGAATTTTTCTAGTGCTTCATTCATCCATTTTTACTTCCTGTGCTATCAGTTCAGGGTGTCCAGGTAGTTGATTATCAGACTTCTCCACCTCATTTCTCCCAGAATTTGCCTTTGGTGGGATGGAAGTCTGGGTTTGTGCCTTGCTTAAACGTCTTCTAATTTTTGTTTTGGGTACTGACCTTGGTTTAATTCATGGATTGATACTTCCATGTTGCTTATTGTAAGTATCTTTGTTCCTTGTATTTAGAACCCTTATGGAATGATTGTTTCTCAGAGGTGTCTTCCAGATATAGCTGGTCTTTAGGTTTTGAGTCTCTAATGACTCTGAGGCTATCTCATTTTCATTATACCAGGAGAGACAAATGATTAGATCAATCACAACACCTTAGCCCAAGTGATACAATCAGCAACACCATAACATCAACCACAGCTTAGAGAATGATAATTTGTGGTAGTTATTAATCTGTCACCTTTAACTGTGTGAATTAAATCAAACCAAAGACTAGCCCAACATATGTTTATAGTGAATAAACTCTTCAATATAGCAAATTTACCCTTCAGGATGGGGAGATAGAAGGAGTTGGAAAGGGAGGGGTAGCTAGGTAGAAAGATAGGGAAAGGTTAGCAGTGAGGCCAGAGGACATAGAAAGATCATACAAACTGTAGGAAACATTTGAAGACAAGAGGAAAAGACAGAATGAAAGAACAAATACAAGAACAGAATAACCTAACAGAAATATGGAGGTTAGAAACTATTTTCTTTCCTTTAAAACTAATGACAATTGAGAGAAGGAAAAAGAGAAGAAAAGAAAAAGAACAAATCTGAATTAGGGACAGAACACAGAACAGGAACAAAAAGGGAGATGAATAACTATGTGGGACAGGGAGAGAGAGAGAGAAAGAAAGAAAAGAGAAAAAGGAAGAAGACAAATTTGAAGAGTATAAAAAATAAAAAATAAAAATAAAATAAAAGGCCTCCTTGAGGGTATGTCTCTGCTGTCACAATAGACATTGTGGGCAGCAGTGTGCAGATGTAAGTCAATGAGTCACAGCAAGCCAGTATAGACTAAGGAGATTCAGGCAGATTTCTGGCTGCAAGTCCCAAGTTGAGCTCCCTGTCCTCCTTCAAGGTTGAACTCTGTAAGGTTCTACTGCAGGTTACAGCTGCCCTTCCCCAAAAGATAGTCCAGGTTCTGATGGAAGGTGATGATCCCTCCAACTTACCATGTATGGTGGTCTGGTGTGCCTTCATTGCAGAGATTCTGTTCACTTTTCCAGTGGGCTTCAATTTTCATCAAGGAGCCTGAGAGAGCACCTCTTTCTGTTGTTCACTTCTTCTCTATCTTCTGGAGCTCAGGACAATGACCTTTATGACCCCCTATGTCTCTGTAGTGTGGAACCAGGTCAGGTACTGGCACAGCCAGGAGGCCAAAAGCAGGTATAAGTGGGGGGTGGGGCAGGGTGCTGCAGGTGCCCGTGCAACTAAGCTGGTCACTGGGAGGTGGGGCATGGGCTGGATGGACCCCTGATTCATGGGGCTGAGCTCCTCACCTTCTGTTTGGTGGTCCTTTACTGGCAGTCTGAAGCAGCAGAGACCTTGATCAGAAAATACTTAAATCATGTCAAAATTGTTATTTACTGCAATGTCATAAACTGTTTTAACATTTGATGGAGTCTAAATCTAACAACACTGAACAATATAGCATGTAATGTAACTAGGTGCTAAGACTTCATGTACTACATAGATATCCAGGATAGTAAATTATATCAGCGCTGTGGCCTCAGCTCTGGTAGGAAACGGGACCTAGTATGGAACCTATGTGACTTGAGATTTACTTACTGTGCTTTCCAACGTCCCAATTTCTGGCATTAATCCATAGGACATTTACTACTGAACATTCACATGCACCACTATAAAGTTGAGAGTAACAGCCACATTTTCCAGTCTTTGAATTGTTCTGTGACCACTACTTAGATCAGCAGCGATACCACACAGCAAAAAATTTACCATCTGATAGGCAATTATCTTATCATAGAATCAAACACTTTTCCCTGAATTACTATATATTTTTGCTAAATCTCATTTGGCTCATTTTTGGTAATACTAGCATTTTCAGAATATACCCAATTTACTTTTAGTGAGTGGTTAATTCACTAAGACATTTGACATTTTGGGATGTCAGGGATGGACTAGATATCTCCACGTACAGGTTCAGAATTTACGAGTGGTGGCTTGAGTTGTGGTTTGTATATCCAGGCTGAAACTTATGACAGTTTTCTCAAGTTAGACTAGATACATTTAGCAAATGTGAAGGGATAAATTGTTTTAGATAATAATGCAGACTTCCTCAATATTATGTCCTCAAATCCTCAACAAATTAGTACCAGATAGAATTAGTCACTTTCCCTGTTGCTCATTTAAGCATATGGCCAGCTTTGACCATCATTTAATGATAGTGACATAGGACACCATGAATTTTTTTCCTCAAAAGGAAATTAATACTTTTAATCAGTTTAGCACATTGTCTTATGAAGGTCATATATGAGCAATGAAGGTGATAAACTATTACATTTTAGTAAAATACATTATAAAAAGCATTATAAAGTGGTAAATACTTTGCTTTGGAAATTCCATTAAGTTTATTTACAAAACTTATAAAAGTGTTAGAAATTTTCTGTGCTGCTTTGTGGGCTATGTTACAAATAGAGGCTAAGGTGAGATTTGTCCTGGTAATTTCATTATTCAGTTTCTATAGGGCAGCTCTGATTTGGGCTAAAAAAAGACATAAATTATGGGGCCTGGGGATTTAGCTCAGTGTTTCCATTGCCTGCCTGGCACGTGCAAGGTCTCCAGTTTGATCCCCGGTACCAAAAAAAAAAATTATGGACCTTTAGAATATAAGATCTTGCATCCTCAATTTCATACTTGCACATTAGGCAGATAAAATGTTCAGATTAATAATTGTCTTTTGTTTAAGCAAAGTTTTGAAAAGGATCAATAAAAAACCTTGAGGAATACATCAAGTCTCTCATCATACTGATCATTTTTCAGAAAACAGAAAAACCTAAAAGAGGGAGTTCTTTATTGAATATTTATACTTTATATTTTTGGTTTTTTTGTGGGGTTTTTTGGGGTTTTTTTGGTTATGGGGATCAAACTTGGGACCTTGCACTTGTGAGGCAGGCGCCGGAACCACTGAGCTAAATCCCCGGCCCTATTTATACTTTATATCCAGGCTATTTTTAAAGAAATTTAAGGTCATAGCCAAAAACTCAAAATAGGACAATTTAAGATGAACCAGAAAAGAAATATTAAAAACCATGTGGTAGAGGGAGCCAGAAAGGGAAGCTTGTTATTCAGGGCAGGAAAGGAACATTTATGACAGCAATAAGGGAGACCTTGCACATTCTCCTATTCAGAGATTTAATGCTGGTCACTGCAATCAGGGTACATCATAGAGATGAGGGTGACAGAATGATTACCAGAGGGGATTTGAGAAATGTTGAGAAAGTTAACTTTATATAACCTTTGTCTCTTACACAATTTCACTTTGAGGATGCACAAATTTTGTCATTTCATCTCTATTATTTTGCTCCAGGAAAAAAGTTACCCAAAAGATGTTTGAAGGAATTTGTGGCAAATGAAAGTTAGAGTTACTGAGTGTTAATACATGGTGTTAACTTTTTTCAGTCTATTTGTTCATGAAAAACAAAGTAACCCAAACCAAATTACCTAGGCAAGAATTGCCTCCTTATGCACAAACACCCTATTAAATGACAAGGCTTTTGTAAGCTGACACTAATTTAATTTTCATTATGATTACTTTAAAATTTTATTTGAAAAGCAGTTTTAAATTTTGTATTTGATGTGATTTTCAGAATATGTGGTTTTTCTGAAATATGTGGTTAGGAATAATTTAGAGTGAGATAATCGTTTGTTCTGTGAGACATTAATAGAAGTATGTAGTCATTGATCATCGATCACTCAGGAAATAGAAAGTTCATAAAGGCCTATTTACTAGAAATGAACATGTTTCTGATATTTTGTGATCTGACTGGTCTAGGAAAACTGAGCTAGAAGAAAATTTTGGAAAATTTCAAGAAATTTTTTAATAAAAAGAATATTTGAACCTATAGATGTCAACACTATCAGCAAACTTTTGTAAGACTGAAATTTTCTAAGTATTTCTAAAAAGGAAAACTTTATTGAATTTTAAATTAGTGTTCTAAAGAATTTAAAATGGCTATATGCACTATGAGTAATGCTCAACATTATTCCTCAAATCCACCTTTACACTGTCAAATACAGACTTTGTAATCATGCTAGAAACACACCATTAGGTGGCACTGTCACACAAACATGGAGCTGGGCTTTTCTCAAAGACAAATCTAGTTGTATAATATTTCTTTAATGACATTTGTAAATAAATAGTAAAAAACTTGAGTACCTTTATAAATGACAAGGAAATTATTAAAGGCAAATAATTCTTTGGAAAATTGGGAGCCGCATTAAAAAGCACTCAGAATGTTCCCAGGACAAATAGAGAAGTGGGTAGCTGTGATGAGTTTTGTGGGGTACCTGGAATTACCCTTAAGGTAGTATTTGATTAAATGTACTTACTGATTAATAAAATATTATATTCCACAACTAAACTGTTCAGAATGAATTCTGAATCATTGGTAAATGGTAGTTATATTTCAATCTTTAAGAAAAATGTACAGCCTTTCATTTTATCATTAAACAATTTTAGTACTAAAACTATAGCTATATGGAGTTATATACTTTTAAAAGAAATAATACACTGTGCTACAAAGTTTTTTTAATTGTTAATACCATTAAACTTGTCTGATTGCATAAAACTTGCTGAATGTCAGGAAATATGAGAAAATCTCTACTAAGTACATGCCAGTTTATTTACTATGTGTCTTAAAAACGATGCTTTTAGCTTAATATTTCTTGGTTGATATTCTAGAAAGACACCAGAAAATTTTGGGGTAGCCACGTCTGTCCATGTATTTTGGCAAGTAAAGTTTTATTGGAACATAGCTATGCCCATTTTTTGCAATGTCTATGGATGCTTTTACACTGTAATAACTGAGTTCAACAGTTGTGACAGGAAATCACCCATAAATTCTAAAATACTGATCATTTGAACTTTTAAAGAAGTAGTTTGCCAAACCATCTCTAAAACACAAGGATGCTTTACCTTTTACCCTTCAAATTTTGTGAAGAAATTGGGCAAACAAAGGCACGGTGATAATCCAGTATGTTTGTGATTTCTTTCAACCAATTTAAGAAGAACTAAAATTAATCATTAGTGAATTCACCTGACTTTTATTAATCTCAAATATAGGCCATGTGAAGGTCCAGTTGACTTAAACATTTCCAAGATCCAGGAGCTTTTATTTCCATAAACAAAGGGTAAATTCCATAAAGAAGGCATATTCATTAATTGCTATGGAATTCAATGAAAGAAAAAGTCATTTTTGAGGTAAATTTACATGCTATATTTGAAATAATTTCCAGACAATTTGCTTTTTTATAAACAGTAGTGTTACAGGGTTTTGGAGTGCTACAGTCTTCTCACAAAAGTGGTTTCTATGTTCTTTCTGTCCTGAGCAAAAAATTGTTCAAGACAAGGGAAAAGGGTAGCAAAGTTTTATTAAAGATAGGAAAAGAAACAGGTTCTGCAGAGTGAGTTTGGGCCAAATAAAAGTAGGAAAAGAAATACTCCCTACAGTATGGAAAGGGACAATCATGCAAGGGGGAATACAGTGGCAAAAACTTGATGTGAATTTTCCTTTTTGTATCATTTACTACTCAGGCTGGCCTCAGGTCTAGATCATCCTATGGAAAACCTGCTTGAGTTCTCAAGAGAAGTCCACTTGTGGAAGTCTAGGAACTGTTCTGCACATATGTCCTGGGATTTTGTAATTAACAGGTCACACCTACTTCCCCAGCCAGCTTTGCCACACTCTAATCTGTCTCAAAAGGCTTTGAAAGCATGGCAAAGTTAAGAAAGAATATTTCAGACAATGGAATGGCTTGAATGATTTTGATGTAATATATGTATTCAAATGCTATTTACAGTTTATTTTACTATGAATATATAAATATATTTTTGAGTTTTTGATATTTATTGCTGTTTTCCTGAACATGGAAATTTATATCAAATTTATAAGTGATAATTCCTATAAGAAACATATTTTACAGAGAAGAAATGACTATACAATGACTATAAAAGCAAATACTGTACATGGTGTCTAAAATCTCCTCATCCCCCACACCAAAGAGAATAACTTTTCAAATCAGTGAAATTAAACAATATTGATAGACCTTATCACATAATTCACCCTGATTATTAAATACCTAACCAAAAATTAATCTGAGCATGTAAAGACAGTTCAAGCTTTCATAATAAAGGAGAGGATAGTGTTATGTATTTTATCCTCAACTTAATCTACATGCATTTCAAGTACTGCAATTGTTAAGATCATATTAGTAAAAATGTTTAATGGATTATCAGAGGAAATTTAGGATATTTTAATATTTTAAACAAGTTCTTACAAATTCTAAAGAAAAGAAAAGTTAAAAACTTAACTTATGCAATTTCAGTATGATGGAAGCTATTTTGTCTTGAATAGGCATATTTAGTTTGGATGGTTTATGCTTTACTTTAGAATATATTGTCTAGGATTTTCTTCGAGTTAGAGAAAATAACATTTTAGAATTCACCTGCACCAGAGTTTTAGATTGGAAATATAGAGAAAAACCTAAACAATATGATTTTGTCCTACAGGAATTATAGATTTAAATAGGCTATGAGAAAAGGAAAAATTTAAGCATGATAGCTTATCAGTTGTGGTACTGTAATTGAATATGTTCAACAGAGATAGTCTTGAGTTCATATAGAGATAATCTCTCAGTATTAAAACATTTAAAGAACTAAGATTCTTGAATATTATGCAATGTTTTCTAGATAATTCAAAAATCACTAGTATGAACAGCAATTTTCTTTATTAGGCATCAGTAACCATATTTGTTACTCCAATTAGAAAGATCAAAATAGATTTGGACAAAACTGACTGGAAAATGGGAATATTATTTTGTGTTCTTTTCCTTCCTGTTATGTGATGTTGCAGGGCAATACTTTGTCAAATGTACTGCAGTCCCCATTCATCTTAGGCTTGGTCAAATGGCTTGTTTTGATAAATGCAATATGAGTAGCTCTTAGGAAACAGTATGTATTTCTGCTGACTTTCTTAAGCCCTTGTAATATTGTAAGATGGAGGGCTTTACCAAACGCTCTGAGGAGCTGACTGCAGCGAAGAACACCCAGGAAGGAACACACCAGACAAGTTGGAAAGTAAAACAGACCTTTATTAGTCTGGCCAGATGGCACTCCCAAAGCAAAGTAGCTTAGAGAGGCAACTGGCTCAGAGTCCGAGGCTGTTTTATAGGGGGTTTCAGGGAAAGTTAGCAAGCAGAACTTACAGAAAAGAGAAAAAAAATGTTGATGATCAAAAGATGTTTGCAGATTGTCTTATAGATGTCTGAAACTGATGTTCCAGACACAGCTAAACAAGGAGATGGGTAATTCACTTAGGAACTCTATGTTTGTTACAGATTTTATCTAGTGTCCCAGAACTAACAAACACATTTTAACCATTAACTCACAATCAGTCACTATGTTGGGGCTTGAGTGGAGCTTTTATGATTACAGAGTTATGCAGTCCCACAATATGTCAGCAGAACAGTAACTCCCAATAGCTGCTTTTCACAGTGAAAGACCTCTGAAGTGTACTAAAGTCCTTAGGAAACCTATTCTGAAGCTGACCTGTCTTAGCTGTGCCACAGATCTGTGAGCAAGACAAATAATTGTTTCTAGTTACTCTTTTGAGCCACTGAATTTTAGCAACAGTTCTCTAATAACACTAAGATACTCTGAATAAACTAAAGACTATAGTTTTGGTGATTTCATTTTATATTGATCTGTGTTATTGATATAGGAAGAATAGATGCAGCTCCCAAATCTGCTAGATATCTGAGACTTGAGTCCATGTTCTCTAAAATCAAAGACTGAATTCTAGGAACAATGGAGGTTAAGAGTAGGAAGTATTTATTGAGAAAGATAGCTTCTGTCTGATAGAGTTAAAGGGGATTAGAAAATGGGTTGCCCACCCACCCCCACTTTACCAAGGTGTTTTATATGGCAAAGCCATGAGGTGAGGTGGGTACAAAGTGGAACAAACTGACAAGATCCAGTGGAAAATTACAAGGTGGTCATGAGGTGGAACAAAACCATGACCAACCAGTAAGATTACAAGTACAGTTACCCAGGTAATATTGATGAAATGGGGATCAAATGGGAAAGCAAGTCCCATCACATCCAAGGAATTTCCCCATTTAGAATATCAATCACTGCTATTCATCTCTAGGGGAAGTAGTACCTCTTTTTTTTCTTTATAATGCTAATCGATGAATGTGGCTCAATTGTTCTCCATGTTGGCTCCATGATTGTTCATGTTGGCTCCTCACTGTGTTGGCTCCTTGAGGGCAACCCTGTTTAACTGCTATCTACAATATTATAAATAAAATATGATGCTTGTTACTCAATATTTGTGGTGGTAAAAAGTCAGATTTTATATATGAATGATGGGGAGTGGAGATGTAAATTGTATTATCTCTGACTCTCTTCTAGATGAAGGATCAAGTTTACCTATCATTGGATGGGAAGGTTCCAGGAAGCAATCAGTGCTATTGAAGAATTTTGGTACTAATCACATGAGGTTTAGAATTTATTTAACAGAGTAGGGAAGTATGTTTTATTTTGCAATTAAAGATAAATTTTAGAGTGAATGAACTTATGGGGGAAAATAACTAGTTTTTCATAGATTGTCTCCAAAAATGGGTATCAACAATTACTCCCATTCATATATATGTATTTGCAATTCTCATCGAGAGATGAAGCCTTCATCCCCTCTCCTTAATCTATGCTGGTCTCATGATTTTGATTTGTTTAACCCATGAAATGAATTCAAAATGAGCCTATAACACTTTTGATATAGGGGTATATGTAACTCCCAAACCTAAAAGATATCTGAAACATGAATTTGTTTTCTCTAAAATCAAAGAATTCTAGGAACAATGAAGGTTAAGAGTAGGAAAAATTTATGGAGAGAAAGAAAGCTTCTTGTAAGACCGAGGACCTTACCAAACGCTCCGAGGAGCTGACTGCAGTGAAGAATACCCGGGAAGGAACACACGGGACAAGTTGGAAAGTAAAACAGACCTTAGTCTGGCCAGACGGCACTCCCAAAGCAAAGTAGCTTAGAGAGGCAACTAGCCCAGAGTCCGAGGCTCTTTTATAGGGGGTTGCAGGGGAAGTTAACAGGTGAAATTTACAGAAGAGGAACAAAGGTTAGTGGTCAGCTGACACATGCTGATGGTCAGCAGATGTTTGTAGATTGTTCTATAGATAGCAGTGTCCAAACATCAGTTTTAGAACAAAGAGTTGAGTATTTTACTTTGGGACCTTATGGCTGATACAGATCTTATCTAG
Organism: Heterocephalus glaber; assembly: GCF_053883595.1. Taxonomy (NCBI): domain Eukaryota; kingdom Metazoa; phylum Chordata; class Mammalia; order Rodentia; family Bathyergidae; genus Heterocephalus; species Heterocephalus glaber. The sequence continues at coordinate 39,796,469 of NW_028258138.1, forward strand.
TGTCCCAGAGCTAACAAGCATCTTTATCTATTTACTCACATTCAATCACAGTTGGGGCTAGGGGAGTTTTATGATTACAGAGTTATGCAGTCCCACATTCCTCACTGATTTTACAACTTAAGTAATCTTACGTATAAATGTAGGCATCCATTGTATACAACAGCATGACAATAGTAAGCATATACACACAACTATAACGACGAGAAAAAGTTGTTTTAACTATTGCAGTGGGGCAACCATTTAGTTAGCCATTGGAACAAGTCCCAGCCATCTTCATTATGTACCCTTTGAGCCAGGTCTTCCAATTGTTTTATCTTTTCTTTGATTTTTGGACTATTGTCAGTAAGATTGAAACAACAAATATTTCTTATTTTCTCACAACCTTGGTGGTGGAAGAGCAACAAATAGTCTATCACTGCCCTATTATCTAAGATTGCCTGTCTCTGTTCTTGTAACTCTTGGTTAATTAATGCCAAGACTGATGAGGTAGCATTTAACCCTTTGACCACCTTGCATGCTAATTTCCATACTGCCTTTTCAGCATGGACTCCTATAGAAGGCAAGGCAACAAAAGATGCTAACATAGTTATTACTTCGGCATCTGTCAACAGACCTACATCATCATCACATCCTGGTGCAGTATAGGGTGACCAAGGTTTAGTTCTGTTTGGCATAATCAAATCAGTTCTATCTGATAGAACCACAGCTAGACAACTCAAGCAGCAATGGGTCTTGGTTAAATTGGCTGGGATATAATTGAAAGTTATTCCTTTACAGGTATAAAACCATCCTATTGGCAGGGAGATATGGCAATTGTTATACACAATTTTTTTGTTTTATATGGCAGGGCATTCTTTCTGACTGTTTTACCCTCAGACATTTGGTTGTACAATTTTCATACATAGCACATTGGGTATTATTTGACATAATTACCCTGGGTGTATATAATTTGACAGCATTCTTAGGTTTATGACATGAGGCATGTCCCCAATACATGATGGAAATTTACATCAACATTTAGACAGAATTCAGACAAATTAAGCGAGTTTGCCAATTGAATCCATACATTTTTTGTGTGATCTAGTCCTCTTGGGGGCAATACTGCCAGTGTCCCAGAGAATATTATCATGAAGGCGAAACATCTCCAACCTGCTCCAATCTTAGCTTTTGGTCACCTAGTTGGCTGATAACCTTCCATTTGTCCTTTTTGATGTCTGTGGGGGGGTCCTGTTTTCAGATGGTTGCGATGTATCCAGGCAGAATGTCCAGCCACTTTCATTGCCAAGGGAGTTGACAGGATGACAGGAACCAGTCCCTTCCAATGAGGTTCCTGGTTCTTGGAATAAAACCTGTGAATAAAACCCAAATCTCCCAGCTTATAGGGTAAAGGTTGTAAAGGTTTTTCATTTGGACTAGTCATTTTCTTTCGTAATGTCTCATGTAGCTCTGACTGAAGCTGATGAACTGCTTTTAAGGACTTAAGGAGTCGAAGGTGGGAAAACTTTTCCTTTAATTCTACATCTATTAATGGAATGATTGGGGGAGATTGCCCATAAACAATCTGGAAGGGGGACAGATTGAGGGGAGGCTTGGGAGTACACCTCATTCAGAGGAGGGCAAAAGGGAGAAGCTCTACCCAATCTAGTTCAGTCTCCAAGCATAATTTAATTAGAATCACCTTTAAAGTTTGATTTGTTCTTTCTACCTGTCCTGAACTTTGAGGCCTATAGGCACAGTGTAGATTCCACTTTGTTCCAAGGATATTACTAATTAATTTAGATATCTTAGCCATAAAGGCTGGGCCATTGTTGGACCCCAGAGCTAAGGGCAAACCAAAATGGGGAACTATTTCTGTCAGGAGCTTTTTAACTGTTACTTCAGCTGTCTCCCTCCTAGTGGCGTATGCTTCTACCCATCCTGAAAATGTATCCACAAAAACTAGCAGGTATTTGTACCCATACATGCCAGGCTTCATTTCAGTAAAGTCCAATTCCCAATGTTCTCCTGGAGTTAATCCTCTGTGTCGGACCACGGGGAGCCCGGTTACCAGATTTGAATTTACCTTGAGGCAGGTGGGACACCGTTTCACCATGTCCTGGACCTTTTGGGCCAACCCCTCGCTGACAAAATGGGGTCACAGGGCAGCCATCATCCTTTTCCCACCGAGGTGGGTGGACTCATGTAGTTCGTGCAACAACGTGTCTGCTACAGAGGTGGGGAGCACCACCTTTCCATTATGTGTCATCCACCACCCACGTTTTCCTTGAGTCCAGTGCTTCCTGTTCATTTCTGCCACCTCTTTATCTGTGTATTCAGGTTTTTCTGGGAGTACTGGTGTGGGTAGCAGAACCAGTTGCTTCCCCACTGATTTTTGGGCAGCTTGTTTTGCCACTCGATCAGCAGCATTATTACCAGTTATCTCAGGGCTAGACCCCTTTTAGTGCCCACGGCAATGGAAGATGGCAACCTCTCAGGCATCCAGATGGCTTGTAGCAATGCCAATAGCTCAGTCTTGTTTCTAATTTCCTTTCCTTCAGAGGTGAATAGCCCTCTATTTTGATAAATCTCCCCGTGTACATGGGAGGTGGCAAAAGCATAACAGCTATCAGTGAATATATTTATCCTTTTTCCTTTTCCCAATTCCAGAGCCTTAGTCAAAGCAATCAGCTCAGGCCTCTGTGCTGATGTCCCTTAGGGTAGCCCCTGCTCCCATTCCACCTGTTGGTCCTGGTTGACCAGTGCCGCTCTAGCATACTGTGCACCATCATGAACGAAACTGCACCCGTCAGTATCATGGATGGGCATTTGTTCATCAGATTCCGAGAGTAGAGTAGCCGGATTGAGGCTAGTGGTGGTGGCAAACTTAATGTGTGGCTGTTCTAACAAGAGTCCTTGATATTGTAACAGTCTGGCATTAGACAGCCATTTGCTAGGTGAGCTATTCAACAAGGGCTCAATGGCATGGGGAGTGATCAAAGTCAAATCCTGTCCAAAGGTCAATTTGTCAGCCTCTTGGGTTAAAGCAGCAGCTGCTGCTACTGCTCTCAGACAAGTAGGCCACCCTTGGGCCACTGGGTCGAGCTTCTTTGAGAGGTATGCCACGGGTCGCTTCCATGGCCCCAAAAGCTGAGTAATCACTCCCTTGGCTACCCCATTTTTCTCTGCTACATACAGGGTGAAGGACTTGTTTAAGTCTGGCAATGCCAGGGCTGGTGCCGATGTGAGTGCAGTCTTAAGCAATTGAAATGCCTGCTGGCAAGCCTCGGTCCATTTAAGGGGTGTATTTCCTCCCACAGTGGCTTCATGCAGGGGTTTGGCAATCTCAGCAAAGCCAGGAATCCAAATTCTGCAATAGCCAACTGCCCCTAGGAATTCTCGCACCTGTTTCTTTGAGCTCAGCTCCGGAATCTGGAGAATTGTGGATACCCTCGATTCTGCCAGCCTCCTCTTTCCCTTTTCAAGAATATAGCCCAAGTAGGTTACCTTGGTCTGGCAGAGCTGAGCTTTCTTCCAAGACACCCGATATCCCAGTTCCTGGAGGGCTTTCAGGAGGCCCTTGGTGGCTGCAACGCATTCTTTATTGGTTGAAGTTGCCACCAGGAGGTCATTGACATACTGAAGAATAGTCACCTGGGGAAACACTTTTCTTACCTCATGTAAATCCTTGCTGAGAGCTTCCCCGAACAGAGTGGGGGAGTTTTTGAATTCCTGTGGCAGCTAGGTCTATGTCAGTTGTGCAGTAGTCCTGGTGTCTGGGTCAGTCCATTCAAAGGCAAAGAGGGGCTAGCTCACTGGTGCTAGAGGCAGGCTGAAAAATGCATCTTTGAAGCCTAATACCGAGTACCACACATGAGCAGGAGGGATGAGACTCAACAGAGTATAGGGGTTTGGCACCATTGGGTGAATGGTCTCCACCCAGCTGTTTACCTCCTGCAAATCTTGTACTGATTTGAAGTCTGAGGTGCCAGGCTTTTTCACAGGAAGCAGGGGTGTATTCCGGGTGGATTGGCAAGGGATCAAGATCCTGGCTTCCTGGAGTTGGTGGATGTGTTTGGAGATCCCCACCTTGGCCTCATCAATCTTCTCTATCTATTAGAAGAACTCCATCTCTTTCTTTCTTAGTCTCCTTCTCTCTCTTTCTTTTCAACTTCTCACAATCTCTCTTATAATGGTCCTTCTCTTTGCAATATGTGCATTGATCCTTCTCTAACAAGGGCCGTACTTTACTTTTATCCTCTTTTTTATTTTCTCTGTATTCCTTTTGGATAAAACCTCCATCTGCCAAGGCTGCAATGTTCGCCTTTCCTATCTTTTTAGCCATTCTGGCATCAAAAGGATCCCTGTTATTAAACACCTTCACTGCCACGCTCATCAATTTTTCCCTATTTTCTCCCTCAAATCCCTCCATCCACTGCAATTTCTTCCTAATATTTGAGGTCAACTGAGTGACAAAAGCCAAATTAATTGCCTGTCGGTTTGCAGGGGCATCTGGGTCAATTGGAGTATACATATGGTATGCTTCCAACAGACGCTCCAAAAAGGCAGAAGGGGATTCCTCAGGTCCTTGGAGGACCTTGCTTACCTTGCTCAAATTGGTAGGCTTTCAAGCAGCTCCCCTCAAGCCAGCTAGGAGATGCTGATGGTAGTTGTGGAGAGCTTCTCTCTCACCCGAGGAATTACCTTGCCACCGGGGACAGGTGGACAGAAGTTGCGCCTCAATATGGGCTCATTGTTGCTCATCAAGTGGGCTCTCTGTTCCTCCCAATACTGATTTTATGGCTTGCCCTCAAATTCTTTCTCTTTCCTTGGAGGCAAAAAGGGCTTGGAGAAGTTGTTGACAATCATCCCAGGTTGGGTCATGGGTATGAAAAACAGATTCTAGGAGGGAGATCAAAGCCTGGGGTTTTTCTGAAAAGGGGGGATTTTGATGTTTCCAATTATACAAATCACTGGTAGAGAAAGGGATATAGACATAATGACCCTGCTCTATTTCCCGAAGAGGTAAAAGAGGTACTGAACTAGCCCCTTCAGTGGGAGCCCCCCTGGGACCATAAGCAGCCCCTGTTCATGTATGGGAGGGGGAGGTTACAGAATCCAGAGATTTTTCCTCTTCGAGAAGAGGAGGGTAGAAAGGGTTTTGAGATCTGGGGCCAGCTTTATCAGAGGAGGAGGATGGCTCCACATAGGGTGGAGGTCTTATAAAGGGATCTAAGGGATCAGGATCTTGTGAGAGCACTGGCTTGGGAGCCCAGGCTTTGACCTCTTGGGGTTCCCTTGGGCCCATAACCAAAATGCTAGAGTTTGTTCACAAGGAACAATGCTGCAACCAAGCTGGAGGCTCTTGAAAAGCCTGAACCCAGATATTTATATATGGAAGCTGATCAGGATGGCTAGAGTGCCCAGTGACCCTTTTCCATACTGCCCAGCAGAGGCTTGGGTCAAAAGAGCCCTCAGATGGCCATCCAACTCCAAAGGCTGGCCATTCCAATTGACACAGGGAGTGAAGTTTTCCCGAGAGAAAATTTAACCCCATATTCATCCTCCTGCTTGGGGGAAAAAGCCAATTTAAAATTAGTGAAGAAACAGTCCAATGGGGTAGTCTTGGAGCAGGATCCTCCCATCTCTGTCCTTGATGGTTTGGAAAGAAATTCAAAATTAAACACACAACGGATAGGACACTAACATACAAATGACAAGACGAATAGGCGCCACAACAAAAGTGAAACTAAATCTTCCCTTGTTCCTTGTCAGGAACCTTGGGGTCAGGGGAGGCTTACTGGCCCACCAGCCACCTCACTCCTGACTTAACAAACAGTTGCAACTAGCCAAAAACTTACCTCCAGAGGTTTTCTGAGGTCTATGCCTGCGGGTCTCCTGCTGGATCCTGCCACAGAGTCTTGGCTGAACCGGGGATCCTTACCCAGGGATCTCGCTGGGGCCACCAAAATATAAGACCGAGGGCCTTACCAAACGCTCTGAGGAGCTGACTGCAGCGAAGAACACCCGGGAAGGAACACACGGGACAAGTTGGAAAGTAAAACAGACCTTAGTCTGGCCAGACGGCACTCCCAAAGCAAAGTAGCTTAGAGAGGCAACTAGCCCAGAGTCCGAGGCTCTTTTATAGGGGGTTGCAGGGGAAGTTAACAGGTGAAATTTACAGAAGAGGAACAAAGGTTAGTGGTCAGCTGACACATACTGATGGTCAGCAGATGTTTGTAGATTGTTCTATAGATAGCAGTGTCCAAACATCAGTTTTAGAACAAAGAGTTGAGTAATTTACTTTGGGACCTTATGGCTGATACAGATCTTATCTAGTGTCCCAGAGCTAACAAGCATCTTTATCTATTTACTCACATTCAATCACAGTTGGGGCTAGGGGAGTTTTATGATTACAGAGTTATGCAGTCCCACACTTCTGTCTACCCCACTTTTTAAAGATGTTTTATACAGCAAAACCATGAAGTGAGGCAGGTACAAAGTGAGACAAAACTATAAGACCCAGTGGAAATTTACAAGGTGGGCATGAAGTAGGACAAAACCATGACCATCCAATGAGATCACAAGTACAGCCACCCAGGTAATATTGATTAAATGGGCACCCAATGGGGAAACAAATCACATAGCAAGCATAGAAGGAACTGAGCAAGGGGTGGGTCAGGAATCTTTATTTGGAAGATCTTTATCCCGAGCCAGTTGATTGATACCTATTTAGAATATCAATCACTGCTATTCTTCCTACATGGGTGTGGTAGTTTCTCTCCTTTTATAATGCTGGCATTCAGTGAATGTGTCTTTACTGTCCCCCATGTTGGCTCCTTGTAGCCCAGGCCTAACTGCATACAAGATATCTAATTAACTTACCTATCTGCAATAGTTACAGGACTAGGGCTTAAGGGACCTGAGACTTCCAGTTAAACCATTTTAAAAGTCCCACACCATGTAAGAAGCTGACCATTGTTGGAAAGAGTGGACAAGTCAGTTTCTGGCATTTCCTTTGACTCCTGAGGTACCAGACCAGCAACGGAGACCAACTACTGATTCAGCCTAATGCCCAGCTAAATTCATGCCAGTAAATTCAGTTGATATAGCTTACAGCTGAAAAACTATCCGATTCAAGCCTCCTATCCCAATTATGAAAATTACTAAGTCTCATTACTGAGTTTTCCAAAACAACTGGCATTATTTACTAACTCTATACTGTTAGACATTTTCTGGGAATTTTAATTGGAAAGAGAGAGAAGCTCAAAATCCTGATTTTTGTGGGTCTGATGTTGACATTTATTTTCTTCAGTTTGTTTTGCTATTTTGTGGAAGTTTCCTAAGGAGAGAGTATTTTACCCTTGTCAATATTGTTTCTTAACCCTCTACCATACAATTCAGTTACTCTTCTTAGAGTACATTTAATGAATTATATTCAAATTACTAAGTGTTATGAAAACTAAAAGCAATAAAAACTTAACCCATTGACCTTACCAGTATCCCACAAAGTTACATTTGATTGATCTTAACAGGCGAAACACTAAGTGGTCTTGATTTTCTGAAGCTTTCTTGAGAATCACATGTTCATATGAGAAGATACAAGCATCTTGTAAAGGCCTCCTAACATAGGATTTGATGTGCCTGTTACCTTATTCTTGATAAGATTTCATGATTAACAGTTTTTGATTTTTGGATTTCAGGGCTAAACTGTGAGTTAATCATACTTAGAAATGCAAAAAGTGTAAAAGAAATGATACTTTAAAAATAGTCAGAAATCTATAATGTCATTCCTTTAAATTCTGATAAAATGCTGTTACAGGATTATGCTTCTGCTTATTGAAAATGGAAAAAAATGTATTTTCTCATAGCAAGTGAGGTATTGGAAATGTACAAGCATTTAAATAAGTTCTAAATTTATTGACCACACAATTCTCAGAAACTGAAATATGACATATAAAAAGACTTCTGGGTTCTTTTTATTACAAGCATTCAGAAATGAAGTAATGTACATTTTTGTAAAAAATCAAAATTGGTGAAGGAAAAAATGCTTTAGATTTAGTTGAGCATTTAACAGTGAAGAGAAAGATTTGGTAGCAATCTTTAAAAATGGCAGTGATACAGCAAGCAGGAATTTAAAAGGAGGAAAGAATTTGTTACATGTTCAGATTACCCAGCCACTGTTTACTTCACCACATAGTATTGGAAATGAGGAAAGTTAATGTAATCTTCCTAACAGAAAGATGGAAGCCAATGGGGACTTTTGGAAAAAGAATGACACAATCATATGATTTGAAAAATAATTTTGGATACAGTGTAGTGGAGGGGAGAGGCAAGAATAAGTGAAAGGAGGCTTTCAGCAGTGGTCCAGTATCCTCATCCAAAAGACTGATCCTGAGCAACCTATAAAGCTATTTATTTCCTGTTTCCCTTTATACTCTACCTGTTTACTCTGCCTTATGTTTTCTTAGTACTTCTCTGATGTTTTCTTTCACTGAATGTAAGGTTCTTGCAGACAGGAATGTTGGATCATGGTAGCATCCATGACTCGAAGAAAATTTTGAGTACCTTCTTACTTAAAAATAGTCTATGGGCTAGAAGCACTGTCCTCACCTGGGAAAATTTTTAAAATGCAGAATTCTATTCTTGACTCCAGGAAGACTGAATAAGTAGCTACAGCTGAATAAGATCTCAGGTGACTCATATGTACATTAATGTCTGAAGAATTGAAACAACACACCAGGGAACCCCAATGAAAAGATGAATAGACAGGAGGTGGAAGTTGGCTGAACATGTAGACTGAGGTATAGGAAGAACCAAAGGGTAGTAGTTGTGTCTGGGGTAGGAAATTGGGAAGGTAGTGTGGAGCCAACAAATGGGATAGGAAATACCAGGGACAGCAAAGTGATGGGTAGAAAGGTAAAATTCAAGTTTGGATAGTTAAATGAGCCAGCCAGTAATTGAATATAGAAACCTGAAGTTCAAAGGGAGATCAAGATTAGACGTATACATTTTGTACACACATAGACTGGAACAATTCAGAGACATACTTTTATGTCTGCCAATTATATATACCTCAGCTAGATGTGACCAACTGGAGCATTTGCAAAACCATTACTATTTGCATGTTGAATTAACAAGGAAAGTGGAGTCAGTTGTAATTACCAAGAGTTGACTTGATCCAAGTAAGATGTACTTCATGATTTAGGAGAGTAAGCTCAAAGCTGTATTTCTGAAGCTTGTACACTATATACATAGTCTTGGCAAGTAATCAGAATAAGTATTTAGGGGGTAATTCTTTCAGGTTCACTGAAGCATTTAACTGAATTGATTACACTTGGCTTTTACAGATAATGAGGACTCCCTAGTTGTAAATTGCTCAAATGACTATTCTCAATGGATGATAATAAAATTAAACATTAATTTCTCTTTCAAATGAAAACTGTATATAAACAATGAGTTTATTCCACCTGCTACTGATAAAATCATTTACAAAAATTAGAATATTGTCAACATGTAGCAGTTATAAAAGAATATTAGTCGTTTTATCATTATTAAATAAAAAATCTTATAAAATAATGTCACCTTATCATGAAGGCAAATTAATATGTTTGGTGGTTTCCGGGAGTATCTTTAAGAGTTTCAATTTGTTAATGCGTAAAACAATGCAATTTTTTATAACTTTGCTTTACTATTCTATTTTTGGTATCTCAACCAAATACTTTTTAGAAGAACGTGTTCATTGCTGGGTAACATGTTGACTAATTGGTTAGTGAGTATCTACATCTGTTTCGTCTTTTTGTCTATCTTTGCAGTTGTGAATAAGACATTCTTTTGCCTATATATTTTCTCTCAGATGAAGTATAACTAGATTTCAACTCTGTTCTGAGTTTGCTTGAATAAGGAAAAATAAGTTGAATAAAGATAAATGTTCAGGCTATGGGAAAAAACAAGCAACATGATGCAACCAAAGTTAGATTCTCACTGATAAGCTCCAGAGGATCTTCAAGAAGGCCTTCATTTTCAAGAGTTGAAGAAAGAGACAGGAATAAGTGAACTAAGTATTGTATGTTATGGAAGATCTCAGACTGAATTTAACAGAGAATGACTTTGGGCCTTTGGAAAACCACATCTGCTCCAGACTCCCAAGGCACTGGGCTATATAGCTCTGATGACCTGAACTCAGAATCTGCTCTCCACTTTCTGAAACCTTTATCCCAAGGCAAATTCCTGAAGAAGACTAGAATTTCCTATGACTCATAATAAATTATTAGAATTTTGCAAAATCTTCAATATCTCAGGTTGGGTGTGGTCTTTTGCCTAAAGAGGGACTGCCATCACCTGGTCTAACATTTAATATCTTGGTTTTATAAACCTAATGAAGATATTTAATCAAATATTCATGAATATTCATTTGAAACCATTAGACAAATATATCAGGTGCTCTTAAGTATTTGGAACATGTAAAGGTACACAAAACAGTGATTGCAATGCAACAGGAGGTAGAGCAATGACAAGTGAAATTCAAGCTCCTGAAGTGTTATGAGCAATGGATGGTCCTGATTTATAATATGAGAAAACTTCTAGAAGCCCTACTGAGAACAAAGAAAGAGTGACTGACCAGTTAGACTCTAGCATTAGCCATGTGAAAGAGGGTGGTAACTTAGACCATGATCACAGTCATGAAGGAGCTAAAAGGTAGAGCTTATAGGGTTATCTTGCCAGTTTGTGAGAACAAACATGAATCAGAGTTAACCCTAGTATTTAGGTTTTACTAAATGGAAGTTTGAAATTACCATTAACTGAGATGAGAAAGTTTTCAGGAGTTATATATATGAGTAGATTATTCAATTCCTTGGTGACCTTGACAAGAACAGTTTCAATGGAGAGGTAAGGAAGCATATAATGATTTTGAAGGAGATAGGTGGAGAGGAAGAAGAGAGTTTACCCAACTCTTAGTTTTATGGTAAAGAAAATTATTTTAGACTGAGGTCCCTAGTCACATGGAAGACGCCAAATCAGCCCGCTGCAGACAGGCAGGTCTGTGCATGCCCTACCGAGGTCCTGAGTCACGCGGAAGACACCGAATCACTCCACTGCAGACAGGCAGCCACCTGATTCCACATTACCAAGGCGCAGAGGACACCAGACCACCAGACCAAGGTACTGAGTCCCACTGTTCCTGGCCCAGAGGAAGGGGCTTCCCAGTCACCATCCCTCCTGCTGCTCCCAGCCCAGAGGAAAGGGCTTTTGGGCCACCTTCTGTCCCACTGCTCCTGGCCCAGAGGAAGGGGCTTGGGGCCACCATCCCTCCCACCACTCCCGGCCCAGAGGGAGGGGCTTCTGAGGTACCATCCCACTGCTCCTGGTCCAGAAGAAGGGGTTTCCCGGCCACCATCCCTGCAGCTGCTCCCAGCCCACAGGAAAGGGCTTTTGGGTCACCATCCCTACCGCTGCTCCTGGCCCCTGTCCCACCTCACCCAGCTCAGAGGAGGTAATCCGTGCAGGTGCTAACAGCCCCCCGCCACAGTCAAAATGAGAAAACACATACATAAGTCTCAAAACCAGACTTCCAGATCACCTACAGCAACCCCAAAGGGAAATGAGATGGAACCCTCTGATACTCAACCACCTGGACCCACTGAACTGGCAACAAAAGGGGATCTGGAAAAAATGAAATCAGAAATAATTTCTCAGATAACAGGAGAAATTGTGCCCTTAGTGCAAGACATGATTAATAAATCTAGAGAGGAGCTAAGGAACATGATGGAATCCCAACATAAGAAACAAATGGAATCCATAAAACAGATGCAAATAGATTTCCAGGACATGAAAAACTCCATTGAAAGTCTACACAGCAGAATGAGCCAGTGTGAGGACAGAATTTCAACTATAGAAGATAAGATCGCAATTAGTGACCAGGAAAAGAAAAATTGCTTCAAAATTATAAGGGAACATGAGAAATCAATCCAGCAGCTGCTAGATGATGCAAAAAAGAATAACATAAGACTGATTGGGCTCAATGAAGAAACAGGAGAGAGTGCAGATGACATAAAAAATATGTTCACAGAAATAATGGCAGAAAACTTCCCAAGCAGGGGAAAAGAGCTTGACATACAGATAAGTGAGGCATATAGGACTCCAAATAGCCTTGATCAAAAAAAAATCTACACATAGGCATATAATTGTTAAGATTCCAGAAACACAACAGAAGAACAAAGTTCTCCAAGCAGTCAGAGAAAAGAAACAAATCACATACAAAGGAAAGCCCATCAGAATCACAGCAGACTTCTCAACACAAACCATCAAGGCAAGAAGAGCTTGGAGTGATATATTCCAAGCTTTAAAAGAAACCAGTCTCCAACCCAGATTGATGTACCCTGCAAAACTATCTTTCAAAATGGATGGAGAAATAAGATACTTTCATGACAAAGAGCACCTTCCGAACTTTGTGAATACCAAACCAGCACTCCAAAGAATTTTACACAATAGCCTAGGAACAGACATTGAGAATCACAACCCCAGGAAGCAAAGCAGAATGAACCCATCTGACATGACAAGAAATTTAATGTAAAGGGGGAGAACCCAACAAAAAGAAAAAGTCATGGCAATGACAAGTCAATACATTTCAGTTATAACCATCAATGTTAATGGTCTCAATTCACCAATCAAAAGAAATAGACTGGCAGAATGGGTCAAGAAGCAAAATCCAACAATATGCTGCATACAGGAAACACACTTAATTCAAAAGGAAACTCATAGCCTGAAAGTAAAAGGGTGGAAAACAATACTGCATGTGACAGGAACCCGAAAAAAAGCAGGAGTAGCTATCCTCTTGGCAGATCAAGTAGATTTCAAACCAACACTGATTAAGAGAGATGAAGAAGGACACTACATCCTTGTAAAGGGAAGAATCCAAGAGGAAGAGATGACAATCATAAATATCTATGCACCAAACACTAGTGCACCCAACTATATAAAACAAATACTAATGGACATGAAAAGCCATATATGCACTAATACAATTGTAGTGGGGGACCTCAACACCCCACTGTCACAAATAGATAGATCAACTAGACTAAAAATAAGAAAGGAAATACTAGAACTCAATCGAACTCTTGAACAAATGAACTTAACAGATGTTAACAGAGTCTTCCACCCCACAAAATCAGAACACACATTCTTCTCAGCTGCACATGGGTCATTCTCCAAAATAGACCACATACTCACACATAGAACATGTTTAAGTAAGTGCAAAGGAATTGAAGTTATCCCCTGTATATTGTCAGACCATAGTGGGATGAAATTGGAGATCCATAGAAAAAGAAACCTGCAAAAATTTCATAAACATGTGGAAATTGAACAACACACTTCTGAATAACCAATGGGTCACAGAGAAAATTAAAGAAGAAATCAGACAGTTCCTTCAATTAAATGACAATGACAATACAACATATCGGAATCTATGGGACACAATGAAAGCAGTCTTATGAGGGAAATTCATAGCAGTGAATATGCATATTAGGAAAACAAACGAGCCCAATTACACAACCTGATGCTGAACCTCAAGCTTCTAGAAAAAGAAGAGCAGGACAACCCCAAAGCTCATCCAAGGGAGGAAATTATAAAGATCAGAGGAGAAATCAATGCAATGGAGACTAAGAGAATGATACAAAAAAATCAATGAAGCCAAGAGTTGGTTCTTTGAAAGAATCAACAGAATTGATAAACCTTTAATCAACCTTGTCAGAAAAAGGAAAGAAAAGGCCCAAATCCATGCAATTATGAATGAAAAGGGTGAAACTACAACAGACCCAGCAGAAATCCAGATGATCATCAATACCTACTTCCAGAACCTATACGCCAATAAGATGGAAAACACAGAAGAAATGGACAGATTCCTAGATACATATGAATTACCAAAGTTGAATGAAGAAGACCTAAAAATTCTGAACAACTCAATATCAACCAATGAAATTGAAAATGTAATTAAAAGCTTATCAACTAAGAAAAGCCCAGGCCCTGATGGCTTCACTGCTGAATTCTACAAGACATTTAGAGAGGAACTGCTGCCACTACTGTTTAAACTCTTCAATGAAATTGAAAGGGAAGCAATACTCCCAAATTCATTCCTGGAAGCAAGCATCACCTTGATCCCCAAAGCAGAGAAAGATCCAACTGAAAAAGAGAACTATAGGCCAGTCTCACTAATAAACATAGATGCAAAAATCCTTAATAAGATACTGGCAAACAGAATGCAGAAGATCATCAAGAAGATCATACACCCTGATCAAGTGGGATTCATCGCAGGGATGCAGGGATCGTTCAATATACACAAATCAATCAATGTAATACACTAAATCAATAGAGCCAAGGACAAAAGCCCTATGATTATCTCCATAGATGCAGAAAAAGCATTTGACAAAATCCAACATGCATTTATGATAAAAACCCTACACAAAATTGGAATAGGTAGTCTCTACCTCAAACTGATAGAAGCCATCTATGAAAAATCAACAGGCAATATCACACTAAATGGTCAAAAACTGAAATCCTTCACACTAAAATCAGGAACAAGTCAAGGATGTCCACTATCACCACTCTTGTTCAATATAGTTTTGGAAATATTAGCCATGGCAATTAGACAAGAGAAAGAAATAAAAGGAATAAAGATAGGAAATGAAGAACTCAAATTGTCATTATTTGCAGATGACATGATACTCTATATAGAAGACCCCAAGAACTCCACCAAAAGTCTTCTAGACTTAATAACCAAATTCAGTCAAGTAGCTGGTTACAAGGTCAACACACAAAAATCAATAGCTTTCCTCCACACCAATGACAGACTCACTGAGAGAGAAATAGGGCAAATAATTCCTTTCACAATAGCATACAAAAAACTGAATTACCTAGGGATCATCCTAACGAAAGAAATCAAAGACCTCTTCTCTGAAAACTATGGCACTCTGAAAAGAGGGATTGAAGATGATATCAGAAAATGGACAGACATCCCCTGCTCCTGGGTAGGGAGGATTAATATAGTGAAAATGGCCATACTTCCAAAACTGCTATATAGATTTAATGCAATTCCAATTGGGATCCCAGCAGCATACTTCATAGACCTTGAGAAAAAAATCCAAAAATTCATTTGGAGCAAGAAGAGACCCAGAATAGCAAAAGCAATTCTAGGTAACAGAGACATGACAGGGGGTATCACAATCCCCAACCTGCAACGCTACTACAAAGCTACTGTGATAAAAACAGCATAGTACTGGCAAAGAAACAGACCTGAGGACCAGTGGAACAGATTAGAAGATGCAGAAACAACTCCAGACACACTCAGCCATCTCATCTTCGACAAAGGAGCCAAACACCCTCACTGGAGGAAAGATAGCCTCTTTAATAAATGGTGCTGGAAAAATTGGGCTTCAACTTGCCAAATATTAAAACTAGACCTGTATCTCTCACCATGCACTAAACTAAAATAAAAATGGATTAAAGTTCTAAATATGAAAATAGAAACTCTGAACCAGTTGGAACAGAGGTTAGGTAGAACCCTTGAAGACATTGGTGTAGGAAAAGATTTTATGAACAAAACCTCAGTTGCCCGGGAACTAGCACAAGCAATCAACAAGTGGGATCTCTTCTTATTAAAAGGCTTCTACACAGCAAGAGAAACCACCAGCAGTGTGAAGAGACAACCCACAATGTGGGAAAAAGTCTTCACTTGCTCTTTCTCAGACAAAGGTCTATTATCTTGAATCTATAAAGAACTTAAAAAGATCAGACCTCCCAAATTTAAAGACCCAATCCAAAAATGGGCATCTGAAATGAACAGACATTTCTCAGACAAAGAAGTAGAAATAGCAAATAAATACATGAAAAAATGTTCAACATCACTGGTCATTCGAGATATGCAAATGAAAACAATGCTGAGATTCCACTTCACTCCAGAAAGAATGGCTGCTATCATGAAATCAACCAATAACAAATGCTGGAGAGGCTGTGGGGAAAGAGGAGCCCTGTTCCACTGCTGGTGGGAGTGTAGACTGGTGCAAGCACTGTGGAAATCAGTATGGAGATACCTCAAAGAACTAGGACTGGAAATCCCATTTGACCCTGCTATTCCCCTGCTGGGGATCTTCTCCAAAGAATTAAAAGAATCATACCACACTGATATATGTGCACCCATGTTCATAGCAGCGCAGTTTGTAATAGCTAAAAGTTGGAAAAAGCCCAAATGCCCATCAACTGGAGACTGGATAAAGAAAATGTGATTTTTTAAATAAAATGGAGTACTACTCAGCCATAAAAAATGAGAAATTAGAGACATTTATAGCTAAGTGGATGCACATTGAAGCAATACTCTTAAGTGAAATAAATAGGACACACGTGTAAATACCGAGTAGTTTCTCTGGTGTGAGAAACTGAAAGTGTAAATAAGGACTAAATGTATAATAGGTCATGTGAAATAGGAAGAAAAGGGGCAAAGGGGAAGGAAGTGGGAGGGCTAAGGGAAAGGATAGAAGGGAATGGGATTAATATGAGAAAATGGAAAAATAGGAACAAAATTTTTGTAAATAGGGAGGGCTGGAGCGGTTGAAGGGAGGGCTGGGCAAGGGTGAAAAACAAGAACCAAGAGAGACTATGTAAAGGTGCAAATTTCCAATGATGAATGTCATTATATTGTATACCTAAAATGTACCAATGATTAGAATGAATAATCGATAATGTAAAATAGGAAGAAAAGGTCCAAAGGGGTAGGAGTAGTGGGAGGCACAGGGGAAAGGCAAGAAGGGAAAGGAAAAAAATGATGAGAATTGGAAAAATGGAAATAAAGTCTTTGTAAATAGGGAAGGGTGGAGGGTGTGAAGAGAGGGCTAGGAATGAGGAAAAAATAAGAACCAAGACGCATTATATAAAGGTACAATTCCCAGTGAGAAATGTAATTGTGTTGTATACCTACAATGTACCAATAAAAGAATTTAGTACAAAAAAAAAAAAAAGAAACCACAGCAAAAAAAAAAAAAAAAAAAAAGAAAATTATTTTACTGTAGAAGAAATAGGATGATATAGTGTTTGGAGGGCAAAAAAGTCACACCATTTATTCATGGAATATGTGTAAGAATGTTTGCTGAGGAAAACTGCAAGCAGGAAAATACTTTAGAAAAGAGAGGAAAAAACTACACAGTGCAGGGTGATGTACTATAAGGGTAATAAAAGCAGGCCTTCACATTCAGAAGGCCCTATGTGGTACCCTAGGACTGGTGGGCATTCACAATGTTCTTGTAAAATTTTCAAATGCAAGATATTTAAATACAAATGATTAAAGTCAATATTACTACCCAATTCAACTTCCTACCCATCCACATTTCCTTATATAAAGTGATGCCAAAGTGTTCACAAATATTTTAGGTGACTAGGATGAGGGGGATAAATATGGTTTGGGTTTGGCTATACACACATAAATTAGAGAGAAATGATATAATAATTTTAGCATGATCACAATTTCAGAATATTGTTAGTTCAGATAGGTTTATTTTAACTTGACTATTAGTATAACATTTAAATTTCTAAGATCATCATATTAAAATATTAGTTTTCTTGAGATATATTTATACATATATTCCATATGTGACAAATTTTAATATTCTGAGTGGAAGGCAAGTAACTATTTTGATGTAATCCTATTATATAATGTATTTTAAATGCCATTTTATGGCAAATATTGATTTATCCTTTTCATTAATTGGGCCATCATATAATCCAAGAATCTATTCATTATTTCTATTAGAGAATGTATCTTGATGAATTATTAATTTTTATATTAGAAAACGTTGAAGGAATTTGGCTTTTCAATGTGAGAAATCATTTCTGCTGCTTTAATATAGGAATATATGAAAGATGATTTCACTAGGTAGAATAATTATGACTTGTATTCTACACAACATACAATGTATGTTTCAGGCAGGAGAGTTACATGTGTTATGACTATCAATGAAAAAGAAGGCCTCTGTCTCTTATTTTAGATATTTGATGAATTGAAGAATTTTCCATAGTTTTTGATTCCATACTTTGTAAACATTTCACTCATCTACCAATAACATAATTCAAGTGCTAGAGACTGTAGGTGACTTTCATACTGAACTGTGTACCTACGGATCAAAATGTTGGAGGAGACAGGTATGACAGAGTAATACATAGAGTTTCTGAAAGCCATACTATGTAGAATCCTTTGGAAGTGAATACCAGCTATAAATTTTCCCATTTCCACAGAGTCTACATCTTTTTCCTAACATCTCTTTTATTTTGCTGTCTAAATTATTTGTATTATTGGTCTCATACTATATAACCCATGCTATATTTAACCTTCAGTATCTGATTTATTTTACCTGGTATCATGATCTCAAGGGATTCTGGCAAGGTGGGGAAGAGGAAGGAGAGGGATGAGGGAATAAAAATAATGAAAACGAAAAATGAAGATGCAATATTCCCCCAAGATGCATGTAATTATGTATCACAAACATATGCTAATAAAAAGACAAATATGTATAATATATAACATATATTCTATGAAGTTTCTATTTTGTTTTTCTCCAGAGTATTTATCCCTAATACACAAATCATATTATTTTGAACTGTCTGTTGATTTTCATGACCTCACTCACAGTCCCCCAAAACAAAAGTCCCACAAAAGTAAGGATTTGATTAAGGCTGTTTATAATGGTTTGGATCTTAAAGGCTATCCAAAGGCCCATAAGCTAAAGATTTGCATTCCAGCTTGTGCTATTGTGAAGTGGTGGAAATTTTGGGGTGTGGGACCTCATAGAAACAAGTTAGATCATCAGAGGCATAGCCTTGAAGGAGATTCTGGGTCACTAGCACCTACTCTTTCTTCACATCCTGTTCTCCGTGATGTGAGCAGCTTTGTTCCACTATGCACTCCCCACAATGGCATACTGCCTTACTACAGAACTGTAGACTATGGAAACAAATGACTATGGACTGAAATCATGAAATAAAATAGACTTTTTTTTTTCTTATGTTGATTTTCTTAGGTATTTTGTTACAATAGAATAGCTGTACTGCTAGCACATAGACTACTGCCCAATAAGTCCTAGGCATCAGTAATTTGTTATAAGGCATGGAATGTTGTGAGAAGTAGAATGTTGGCAAATGTTTAAACATTGAGTTTGGATGGGGAGGCAGATTTGTATCATCTGCCAGTTTCTCTGATATAAAAACTCTCACTATGATCAATTCCAATCTACCAATTTGTCACCAAAAGTGAAATTATCAGAGATTTAACACATTCATTTTTCATGAGCCAATGAGCCTTCTCCAGAACATCACTGAATAAGGCTTTCAATCATTCTTCCTAGTGATAGATCTACCTTCTCATTTTACAAATGAAGGAACCAAGATGGAGAGGGTTCAAGTGGCTTTGTCTAGATTAGCAAATCACTTAATAAAACAATATTTATAGTTAAACTTGGAGTAGCATGTAAGCATCTAAAATATATGTGTAAATTTCATCACACATATTAAGTCCCAGTTAAGCTATTACTATTCCCTAATTTTCTTATTATTTAATATTAAGGCAGATGAGAAGCACCTGACTCTTATTTTCCCCTGTAGGTTGGGGGAGGGGACATAGTTTGGCTGGTGGCCATTATATCCTGCCCCCTTGCCTCCTTTTGCTCCCCTTTACTCGCCTCAATGGATGTGGACAATTTGTTTTAGTCTCCTCCCTGTCTACCTAGCAGTATCCTCCCTGGCTATCAAACTGCCTCTCTCCACTCCAACATGAGAGCAGCCAGGCTGTGTGGCACCTCTCCCCCAATCCCACCACTTCAGACTCTACTGTTGCCTTTTGGAAGAAGGGAGGGGGACACCCTGGTGTGACTAAGATCAGGGACTGTGGGATTTGGACCTCTTATTTGCATACCCAACCTTCACAGCAAGCCTTTCAGAAGATTTCCTGGTTTCAGCCCTGCCCCTCACTGACACAGGCTTGCAGCTACTATAGAAGCAGCACTCCCCAGCCACTTCTACAGTGTAGTTTACAAGGGCTCCTTCCTGTGTACCGACCCCACTGTCCTGCAGCACAGGCCTTGTTAAAAGACTTACTCTGGAGTTCCTGCAAATCTGCTTGTGATTTATGCATTCAGAAGAATGGGCTCAAAAAGTCCTGTAAATCTCCTCAGGATAAAAATCCTGTGTGAACACATGGTCATTAAAAACAAAAAAAACCAATAAACACAAACTGCTGTTAGTGCAAAAGAGCTCCAGAGACCAGCAGCTGATGAAGACCAGCACCTGGTAGAGTCAACAGTCTGACCAAGTCAGCAGCAATTATCAACAGCTGGCTGTGTCAACAACTGACAGCCAGAATTATCCAGGGTCATCTGGTGACATCAGGACTGCTAGCAGAGCTGCATTTTGCCAATTCATGATTTCCATTGGAATAGAGCAGAATCATAGGGTGATTGGCAGCAGTATGCCCTCATCATTTAGTAAGTGGTTCCATAAAATAAGGTGTGTTCCTACTTTGTTTTCGTTTTTTTGTGTTTGCTCTTCCATAGGCTAAAATTTATTTTTATATTTCCTACGCAATCCTGCCTCAATGAGCATAAAACTTAGTTGTTTTATATATTTGTCCAAATATATTAAAATATTTCTTTGGAAAATACTGTATTTACCAATTTAATACATAATCAAAGAAAATTGTTTAAATATTAATTTTCATATATTTTTAATACACTTATTTTTTGTTGTGAATAATTAAAGGATTTTTCTTTATATAAAGGAACCTGATAATCTTTGTCATCAAATTATTTCTTTCTTATCCAATTATATTTCTAGGTATAAAGACATTTGAATATAATGCACTGTTATACATGTATACATACATGTGCACACACACAAATATATATGATCCCCATTATCCAGGAATAATGGGTATGTATAATGTGTATCTGAATTAAATTACACTCAAATTTTTTTGTCACCCAAAAATGAATACTCCTGGTGTTTTTGTAGTCATTCATAATTTATCGACATGGGCATAGCAGCAGAAATTTTTGGTCACTCAACCACACACATTCATTCATTAACAAGACCAAGGCAAAGTTCTGCCTTGTTTCAGTTCCTACACTGTGGATAAGCATTTTTTTATGGTTAATTTAGTGCCATATTTTTCTCATTTTCGTGATTTTTGTTTATGAATTGTTTTAAATGACCTCTAAGTATGGGGTTGAAGTGTTGATAGCTTTCTAAAAATAAGATTGTAGTGTGTTGTAAGAAAATACATGTGCAAGGTAAGCTTTATTTAGGTATGGGTTATAGTACTGTTGACCTTGTGTTCAATGTTAGCGAATGAACAATAGGGTATGTTCAGGAAAAGGAAGGGGAAATTCCTTGATTTGTATGTGAGGCTGGTTCAAAAAGTGCTAGGGCTAACCTGCATAGTGCTTGATGAAGATATGAAAAAATAGAAAACTGCGAAATTTGTGAATTAATGAGATGACAACCAAGGAAAAACTTGTAGTAGGCATCACTGCCTTGAGATTGAAAGCCAAAGAAATTTGTGATCATGAAACTCCAAATCAGGAAAATATTAAATTATTCATAGCTATTCATTTATTATAAAGAAATACTGCATGTAATCATAAGTAAGGAATATATTTGTATTAAATAATATTTTCTTTAAATAGAAATGCATATAAAACAAGTTTATGTGTTGACTGGCTAACGAAAATATTATGACCAGAAACATAGGAATCTTCCTCTTTGTTTTACTCAGAAGTATTAATTCAGTTTTCTTTAAGTCAGTTAGACAATGACTTAAACAAGTGACTTTATAGAACATAATGACCATATATAAGTATGAGGATCAGCTCTGTACAATTCTGTGTGTGTGTGTGTATGTGTACAAGATAAAGGAAAGAAACATCTAGAATTTCACAACTTCTATATAAACAAGTATAATTTTCATCTATTTCAGCATACAATGCAGAGTGTAGTAAATTTTAATGTACTTTGTATCATTTAGTATGGATATGAGCATGAATGTATAGACTACATACTCATATTTTTCATTTAAGCATTTCCCCATGTCATTATGAATTATTTCTCATTAATTTTAATAGACACTTATTTGCTACACTATGGATAAATATCTATGTAACCTTTACTGTTAAAAAGTTTATTTCCAAGTTTTTCTTGTTGAAAATAATACAGTACTAGACATCTTTATGTACTTTATTTTTTGCATATGACGTTATTTCTTAGGAATGAATTGTTCGAGTCCTTTTATGCTCTACCAAAATGTTTGAATATATCTCTATAGAAAAAGCTTTTAAAATTTGTATTCCCTATTTTCACATAAATATGTTCATTTTGAAACTCCTATAAGAAAGATTATAAATGTGGCATTTTTTAGTCAGCATTTGAATAAGAGTACCCCTAATATTCTGTCCCTTTACATAATCCAATTAATTTATCTCAGAATTTAATTTTATCCAATTTTCTCATCTTTTTAAATTTAACTTTGTGTGCAAATGTACCGTCAACTAGTTTAGTTCTATGTGTTTATTTAGTTTAATGTCCAAAGTCAATCCTAATCAAGAATAAAAAAGTAACAGACTCCTTTTTCTTTTTTCATTTATCACCATTTTTGCTATTAAGCATTAATTCATTAATATAGGGTGCTGCACATCGAAAACAAATTCTCTACACTGAGCTTTACCCCAACCCCTAAGATGATCTTTTATCTTCACGTCTTAATCATATTTATATAATGTATAACTAGGTATTCATTTTTACTTCAAAGTTCCTTAGTTTCTTTTTTCTGCTGTTTCATGTTTTACAGCTCTTTTGAAGTCAACCATGTTTTTGTTATATTGTCTATAGGTTTTTAGGTTGTTCTGTTCATGTTCAAATCATTGGATCAAGTTATTGGAGTATTAATATTCCACATATCCCAATATATTTTCATAAAGTTCTAAGGCTCAATTATTTAAAAATCATAAACATCCTTATTAAAAATTATTCTTCCAAATGAAAACATTTTATTTGAATCATTACTGAGCAGTTATTTCTGTGTTTCCTCTTAGAGTACAATCCTTCCTATTTGTTAGCTTAGAAACATGGACAGAACAATGCAAGTTAGTATAAGACGTTTTAAACTATTAACATAAAATACATAAGTGATTGAAATATTTTAATATATTGATATCATTATTTGACTTGATTATGCCTACCAATATATACAGATGAACTAGGGTAGTTAATTTTACCAGTAAATAATATATAACTTATTTGAATTTATTTCCCTCTCTAAGGAGAAAATAACATTCAAGACAACTTATTATCTTATTTGAACTTAAACAGTCTTCTTATCCCACATAATGTTAAAACCATAGGCAAATGATAGTTGTTAAAAATGGATGTGATACTCAGAATGGGCTCCAGAGCGCCTTTGGGAAGTAAAAATTATGGAAATATACTCAACATTGTTGTTTCCTTCTAATTAATTCCTCAGAGTTTGAGAACTGGCGATGAGCCACAGCTTCCTTCACTACCATTCATGCATTGTTATTCACTGCTGTCCCAACTACATGTTATGTGATGCTTTTTATAAGACACTGTATAGCAATCCCTAATAAGCAATTTTACCATCCATTTTCTCCACCAATTTCTGGAACCTTCAACTGCTTTGTACAATCATAAAATTTACATTTAACACCCAACATGACATTTTTTTCTAGGAATTTTTGTCCCCCTAGTGCTATTTTTTGTACCTGCTTTGCCAGACATTTCAGCTGACATTTCTCCAGAATAAAATAGAAAATCAGATCTTCAATTAAAGTACAAAATTTTACAAAATAGTACAAAAATGATATTTTTTTGTTTTGGGTAAGAACACTAGGTAGTACTCATTCTTCTTTGTTAATAGAGAATGAACAAAATACTTATTGACTGTAATCTTAAGTATAATTCTGCTATCTGTTGATAATAACTAAACTTGAATGAATTAATGGTGTTATGTAGCAACAATAAACACATTTAACCAATAGTTATACCAGGTTCTTTCCCTTTTATGTAGGAGACAATATACTGCCATCAGTAGTATGATAAATGCCCAACAACCAGTTTTTTGAGAAAACAAGCTTTGATTTGTATTGTTTCTCAGTTTCTGTGGTGTGTTTCCTCCAACCAAGTCTAGCATATGCCTTTGGAAAGAGATGTGCATTATCACTTGTCAAGATTGTGGACAAGCTGGTGCCAGAACACTCTTGGTTATACTACAGTGAATTTGAAGTTTTCTTCTATTCATGGATTTTTGTGATTCAGGACAAATTTCTGGGTTTTTCCCTTTAGCTATACCATAAAACTTATGACGAAGAATGTTTTGCAAACTAGAGATGCTATACACAAAGTGGCATGCATATTAGCAAAAGATAGTGATTTACTGAATTGTATGATTTGTTATTGGTATTACATGCCACCATATCCTTGTCTTTGCTCAGGCAGCCATAACAAATTACTACAGACTAGGTGATTAAACAGTTAACAATTTTTTTGCAGTTCTGGAGGCCAGAAGTCCAAGATCAAGTGTGACCTCTCTTCTAGATTTCAGAGAGCCATCTTCTTACTGTGTCATCATATGGCCTTTCCTCTGTTCATCCCTGCAGAAAGATTTGTGTTGCCTCCTCCAAGAATTATAAGGACAAAAATCCTATTGATTAGGGTCATACGCTTATGGCCTTATTTAACTTTAATTACAGTGGACCCCTGAAATTCTCAGGGGTTATGTTCCTAGAGCACCTGCAAATTGTGAAAATCTGAATTTCAGATATGGTTAGAAAAATTCTTATAAATGCCTATTTTTATAGTTTAAATGCTAAATATGCTGCTATGTCTCCCACAGTTATATAATTTAATTTAATAAAATATTAATAAGCCCTTAGAATGCGCAGGGCCTTTTGGTGGCATCTTAGGGATCTTACAGATTGTAGAGCTTTAAGAACAAAACCAAGAACACTTGAGATAGCTACATGCAGTACAGTAACCTGATGTGGGATGCTGGTAGATCTGTGGAAATGGGTTACAGGGAAGCAGCCAATCAGCATTAAAGAGAACTGTATAATGCCCTTAGATTGGCTACTTGCAAATCTCCTGTCAAAAAAATAATTAGGATATTTGCTGTTTCTGAGAAATTGTGGGATTTCCACAAACAATTATTACTTAGGTTCTAAGGAAAAAATCCGCCAACAACTGAGGCTGCGAACTTTGAGCTGCGACTTGTGGGCTTATACCATTTCTCCTTTAAGCCTCTACTTCCAAATACAGTCAGTCACTTTGGAGGTTAGAGCATGCTCCTATAAATTTTGGGGAACACAATTCAGTCCACTACAATCCCTGCACATTCTTTAAGTTTTCCCCTGTGTACTTGCTATTTCCCAAGAACCACCCATGCTTTCTTCAGTTTGTTCTTGCTGTTTTTCCTAACTGTATGTCACATTGATGGACCAGCTCAGATTGTAAAACCTCACTTTATCAAAGGCCGTCTTAGCTACCCCTTTCTCCAAAAAGACTTTCCTGATTATCTTAACAAAAATAATCCTTCTCACTTTGTCACTCAAAAAGTGTTACTTATCTTTCCTTTCATGCTTATAATTCTCTGACAAATGGTATGTCATATTTCATCACTGCTAACACGTAGAGTTTCCTCTGCTTTAACATCTTTGAACTATCTTGTTGTCATCATAAGGCAGAGAAAGATGAAGCCTGTCATATCAACTAGAAATACTTTAATAACAGCCTGTCTCACTAGCTAGTGTTAATAATATAGTATAGGAATATGTCTTAAATGTTCATTTTGTCAAATTTTCTGCATATCTTTATATGCCATTATTTGTACTTATTAAAAGTACAAGTGTGAAGTACTTATTAAAAGTAAGTGTGAAGTTATATCTACAAATACAAATTATTGTCCACATAGAGAAAATTAGTTTTATGTTCCTATATTCTGTAAAAATTTGTTAGTACATATTTTAGTTCACTTAACAATTTGTAAATTAGACCCTAATTCATATGTACAAATGTCATAGTGAAAAAAATGAGTAGCCTTCTATGTGATTTTTAATTCAGGATTAAAGAAATAAAATGATTTAAAGAAAAAAGCAAATTCATATTAACTGTATTGTATTAGACTATCTGATTCAAAATGGTAAAACCATGACTCATATAAATATAAAAGAAACATATATCCAAGGAGATAATTATGTTGATCTAAAACTGGTTAATGCCTTAAAGGATAATAAATCATTGGGATTTTTTAGTAGCAAAACAGTTATTGGTACATTTTAGGCATACATAATGATGACACTCATTGTACGGAATTAGCACCTATACATGATATATCCTGCTTTTTTTCCATTCTCCCCACCTCAACCCCCTCTCATCTCTATATACAGAAGTTTATTTCTGTATTTTCTTTCTATTTTCTTTTTTTTCTTGTCTCTTCCTTCCTTTCTCCCTCCCTCCCTTTCTCCCTCCCTCCCTTCCTTTCTCCCTCCCTCCCTTCCTTTCTCCCTCTCTTCCTTTCTCCATCCTTCCTCCCTTATTCTCCTTCCCATTTGAATATCTTCCCATTTTCCAATATCTATTATGCATTTTAGTCCTTATTTCCACTTTTAGTTTCTCACACCAGAGAAACAATACAATTTTTAAATATGTGTGTCTGACTTATTTCACTTAAGGGTATGGTCTCAAAGCCTATCTATTTAGCTATGAATGTCTGAACCTCATCCTTCTTTATAACAGAGTAGTACTTCATTGTTTAAAAAACCCACATCTTCTTTATCCATTCACTGGTTAGTGCACATTTGGGCCATTTCCAAGCTTTAGCTATTACAAATTGTGCTGCTATAAACATTGGTGCGCATATTGTTGTGGTATGATGCTTTTAATTCTTTGAGGAAGATACCAAGAAGGGGAGCAGCTGGGTCAAATGGAACCTCAAGTTTTAATTTTTTGAGAAATTACCACACAGATTTCCATGATGGTTGCAGCAGTCTGGACTCCCACCAAGAGTGGAGAAGAGTTCCTTTTTCCCCACAGTCCCACCAGCCTTTGTTGTTGGTTGATTTCTTGATATTAGGCATTCTTTGTGGAGTGAGATAAAAATCTTGGTGTTTTAATTTGCATTTCTCAAATGACTAGTGATGTTGAACATTTTTTCATATATTAATTTGCCATTTTTACTTCATTTGAGAAGCATTTATTCATTCCAGGTGGTCATTTTTTGGATTGGTTTTTTTTTTTTCTTTGGTACCAGGGATCGAACTTGGCTCCTTGCACTTGCACAGCAGGCAATGGAACCACTGAGTTAAATCCCCGGCCCTAGATTGGGCTTTTAAATTTGGAGAGTCTGAGTTTTTTGAGTTCTTTGTATATTCTAGATAGTATTTCTTTGCCTGGTGAATAGCTGGTAAAATTTTTTTCCTATACTGTAGGTTGTCTCTTCATTCTGTTGTTGGCTTCTCTTGCTATGTAAAAGCTTTTTAATAAGATGCAGTTCCAGTTGTTGATTCTTTGTGGTATTTCCCGTGCAGTCTGGGTTCTGTTTATGACATCTTTGCCTACTCCTATGTCCTCAATCATTCTACCTATTCTCTCTTCCAGCAGACTTAGTGTTTCCATTTTAATATTTAGATCTTTGATTCATTTTGATTTTAGGTTAGTGCATGGTGACAGACATGGGTCTAGTTTCAATCTTTGCCATGTGGAAAGCCAGTTTTTCCAGCACCACCTATTAAGGCTATCTTTCTTCCAATGAAAGTATTTGGCTCCTTTGTCAAAGATAAGATGGCTGAGTATGTCTGGAGTTGTTTCTGCATTTTCTAATCTTCTCCATTCTTTTGCCAGTACTGTGCTTATTTTTAAATCACAGTAGATTTGTAGTATAATTTCAGGTCAGGGATTTTGATATCCTCTGGTTTGCCTTTGTTGTCCAAAATTGCCTTTGCTATTCTAGGTCTCCTCTGGTTCCAAATGAATTTTAGAATTTTGTGAGAGATGTTGTTGAAATTTTGATTGGAAATGCATTAAATCTGTATCATAATTTAGAAAATATGGCTATTTTCACTGGTTCTTCCTATCCTAGAACAAGGAGTATCTTTCCATTTTCTGATACCTTTTTGATCTCCTTTTTCAGAGTACTTTAGTTTTCAATGTAAAGGTCTTTTACTTCCTTCATTAGATTGATTCCTAGGTATTTCAGTTTTTGGATGCTATTGTGAAAGGTGTTGTTTCTCTAGTATCTCTGTCAGTGAGTTTGTTATTTGTGTACAGGAAGGCTATTGATTTTTGAGTGTTGACTTTGTATCCAGCTATGCTATTGAATTTTGTTTTCAAATCTAGAAGTCTTTTGGTGGAGTTTATGGGGTCTTCTATGTAGAGTATTATATCATCTGCAAATAATTTAACTTCTTCTTTTCTTATCCTTATTCCTTTTATTTATTTCTCTTGTCTAATTGCTCTGGCTAATGTTTCCAGAACTATATTGAACAAAAGTGATGACAATGGACATCCTTGTCTTTTTTCCTCATTTGAGTGAAAGCTTTTAGTTTTTGTCCATTTAGTATGATGGTGGCTGTCAATTTTTCCTAGATGGCTTTTATCAGATAGATATAAAGACCATCTATAGCAACTTTCTGTAGGGTTTTTATTATGAATGGATGTTATGCCGAGAGGATGTTGAACTTCACTCCCTGGCCTCTGGCTGACTTGAACTTGGCACACACGTTGAAACACTGGGAGCCACTTGATGGAGTCAGC
Organism: Heterocephalus glaber; assembly: GCF_053883595.1. NCBI lineage: Eukaryota > Metazoa > Chordata > Mammalia > Rodentia > Bathyergidae > Heterocephalus > Heterocephalus glaber. The sequence goes on from NW_028258138.1 coordinate 39,825,293, forward strand.
CATAACTGTTCTGAGTTCTGAGCTCAGTTGGCCCCTTTCTAAGATGGCTACCAACCAATCACCCTCACTTGGGTGACGTCTGAACTCAGATAACTCATGAGCTGCTGCAGTCCACTGTGCCCACTGCTCCCTTCGACTGGTGTGTTTCTCTGTGGAGGCCTCTGTGGTCACCAGTAAGTCACCTTGCATCTGCAGGTTCAATCCACCATTCCCACACTGTGAGTCTAGGCTCTGGGAGAGAGTGATGCTTGTTATCTCCCTCGTTGCTGAAATGTCTCTCTTTATACTCCCAGTGGACTTCACTTCTCACTTGAGATCCTTCCTGGGTCCCAGGCACCTTCTTACTTTCTTCTCCTCCTTGTGTTGCTATATTCCAGTGTCAGGAGACCAAATTTTGGGGAGGCTCTTTCTCTGCTGCTCACCACTCCACTATCTTCCTGGAAGTCCCCCCATTGGGATTTTTTTGACCCTCTTACAAGAAAAGATTTTATTTTTGTTTGTACTGGGGAAAACTTTAGAAGTTAACTTCTCTGTTTATTTGCTAAAATAGGCAGTAAATAGAATTTTAAATTCAAAGGTCCACTGAATGAACATCTAGAAAGTCTTTTGCCTATTACTAAATTTTGGGTAATTTTTCTGACATCTCTTTGGCTTCTGAAGCATTTGAGTTTGTCACCAGTGCTCTAAAGACTACACCATACTTGCTAAACAATAGAAATGGTTGTAGATGCTATTAAAAGGAAAAAATTTCCTTTTTCTTTTCATTTTCTCCTAAAACTCCTTGGAAATGTCTTTAGTAGACAGTTATAGAAACACATTTAGTGAGTTCCTTGGAGACAAACATTAGTTCATATCACACTATGTGGAAAATCAGTGTCCATAAAAAAGTAACAAAGACCTGGACACTGAAGGAGTGGTGAAATGTTCATGCTAGTGGACAAAGAAGAAACAAAAGAAATCTTCACTTCATAACCTAAATGAAACTTGCTTTATTTCCATGACAAATTTTAAACACAAGGACTAGAGAATCACAAGAGCTCTAGAAAAGGGTTTTCAAATTATGTGGGATGAAGGATTAGTTTTATTTACTTACATTTTCTAAAGTCAAACATATACTTATATGCCCAACTATATACAACTATATACAACTATATACAACTGGTGTCATGCACAACTGACAAAATCACCACCACCCAAATAATTCTATATCCTGCTTAACTAGATGAGTGTGCTGATAATGGAGTTGGGTGTTACTGTAGTGAAAAATTCATGTAATATTTCCCAAATGCTTATTCTTGATTTCTAATTTAGTCCTGCCCTGGTAACAGTTAGTGGGCCTGGCACTGGCTTGCGGAGCACACATTGAGTAGCACTTTTCTACTTTGGGAAAGTTACACAAAACAGTTCTGACATTGCTTTTCTTGTTATGCTTAATTATTATTATTATTATTATTATTTTTTTTTTTTGGTACCGGGGATTGAACTGGAGTCTTTGAGCTTGCAAGGCAGGCGGCAGAATCACTGAACTAAATCCCTGGCCCTATGCTTAATTATTTTATCTAATAATCTTGTATTGTTGGCTAACAGCTCAAGAACATTGTAGCTGCTGTTTTATAATGCAGTTACCAATGTATCTAATGCATGAAATTTATCCAATAAAGCTAAAACAAGGGAACATTGTATCTTTTTCAAAGAGAGACAAACTTTATATTGGGTTTTTTCTTTAAAAATTAATTAAATGAGAGATTTCTAATTAAATTAAAATAAAATTTCAAATATCATAAAATTTGGACCTGTCAGTTGGCTATTAGACCTTTTTAACCTTAAATATTCATCAAGTAGACATATTTTTTAACTTTATTATTTTTACTAGTACATGTTTGTCATACATATTGATCACATTCATCATAGAGAATTTGTACTTGTATAATTTTTTTTTTTTTTTACCCACAAGTAGACATATTGTCCCGTGGCTTAGAAGAAATATTTAAATTGTAAGTTTTCTATTTGGTGTTTGTAGGAGGCTAATAAAAATGCAAATGGCTTTAAATTTAAGCATTAGTACTTACTTGTTTTGAACATTTTAATTACTCTTCTCGTAATGTTGACCTCTAATATCTACTGTACACGCACATGAGTAAGCTATTTGATTACTTAATTTTCAAGTTTTTAAGTTTATTTTTTTCAATTTTGAGTCTGAGTAATTATCTTTGGAATTACATTTTATCTAAATCAGAACATATAGTGAAAGCAAACAGCTGAAATCAGTCCAAACATGGCTTGAAATGTGTTCATCAATGCATAAATCAAATGAAAATTCTGAAGAGGCTTCAATTACAGAGATAGAGGCTTCAATTACAGAGATTGTGAAGAGGAGCAAGATTATAGGTGACAAACATAATATGTGATATAGTGTATTAAAAGATAATAGCAATTGCTAAGCAAAGACAAAAACAGAAGTGTTTGGGAATAGTTTTTGAGGGTTCAAAAATGCAGAGGAATGAGAATGTGGAGTGTGAGCACAGGTTTGGTAGGATACAGTATATTATTAAGAGTGGTCAATAGCTGCACCCTTGAGCAGATTACTCTGAAGTGAAAGGTCACTGTCTTGGTTACTTTTCTCGTTGTTGAAACAAATGACCCAACCCTCAAAGTTAGAGGAAAAGATGAAACCTCACAGTTCACAGAGATTTCAGTTCATAGTTGGCTTGATCCAAGGCAAGGTGGCATGGCAGAGGGGCATAGCAGAGGAGAAACAGTTCATGGTGGGCAGAAGGGAGCAAAGCAACATAGGAGTGAAGCAGCAAATGACTCTTTTTCAGTCTCTTATATTCTATATGGGCTACATGCCCTAAGGACAAGTAGCACTCACACACAGGATGGACCTTCTCATTTTCTACACTGGGAACTATGTCAAACCAATCAGTGGACTAATTTAGTAATCACATACCTTTAATCCTATAATCACACACTCTAGATCCAGCCACCTCTGAAAAGCACCCTCTATGATTGCTTGAAGCTTTAGGGAGACATCTAGACACCATAACTACCACATATCAAGGCAATATTTGTGTGAAAGAAAAGCTGATATTAAGTCCTTAAGGCACAGTCATGCCTGACAGTTCAAGAAGCAGTAACAGGAGGGGAAGTAGTTGGAAAGGAGCTTAGGGAGGTGTTGTGTGCATAAGGGAGGGTGGGCAGATGTATACTATCATTTATAACTTACCCATCCTTTGTTCTGGCTACCACTGCTTCAACTCAGTAGGTAGAGAAGAAAAGGTATTATCACTTCATAACTAGGATCTCTGCTACTTGCTTCTGAGTAAACACAGAAATCCAAAAAATGTCCCTCAGAGTCACACCTGACCACAGAGGGATAATAGCTGATAAACAAAGATTCTCATTATGTTGTTAAAGTAAATTGAAATGGAAGCCAACCTGAACAAATTCTTTAAATCCTCATGAGTGACTACAACCTTGCTTGATTTGCAAATACTAGAAGCAAAACTTAACTTGAGCCTTTTCTTATAAATGCTAATATTGAAGAAAAGAGAACTTAAGCTCAGTCTGAATCAACTGACAAATGTATAATAGGGAATTTCCAATGTGATAGGTCAGATAAGGAAATTATAACTATAACCAATCAAATTATTTACTTGTTAATCTCTAAAAGTTTTCTTTTTGCATTTCTTTGATGGAACTTCTGAACCATTTTTGGTTTAGGGCTGCTTGCCCATTAATTGATGCTTGCTCAAATGAACTCTTGATTTTTTTTCTTCTGCTTCAATTTACTTCTTATCAATATCTAGGCACAAAGGACTCTTGGCCTCAAGGGGATGGAAAGATTGACCTACAGTTGCCACCAGGGACAACTAGTTCAGTAATACAAACTTAGACATGTTTCTCTTCTCCACTTTACTGTCTCACTCCTTTGCTGAAATCATTTCCCAAAATAATTGTTCCCTGGTGTCAACAGAAACAAAGATGAATCTAGGTGGCAAATTTATAGAATCATATCATTACTTAAGACGTTGTAAAAACTTTAGCTTTCTTTGAATGAAGGGTTTTGGAGTGAGATGACCTCACCCAAAAATCAGAAATTGAGGGAAAAAAAAAGAACACTTTATCAATAAAATGATTGATTCACTGTTGACAAGCACCTGTTGGTTTCCACAGGTGAAAGTTCACACTTGCAGTCTTTGTGCTGGGTAATCTCAGGGGAATATCAAATCAGACTCACAGAAACTATGCTTACATTTTTTCTTTCCTTCAACAAAGGGTGCCTTTTCTTTAAGACTGATATAAAACCTTACATTCTGACTCAAGTGGAAAAATCCTAAGTAGACTCTTGGGTATTTGTGAAAGTGGAGAATAATTAAGTGATCATAAATGAGAATACCTCATTTTAATTATCTCAGCCTCTGGATGATACCACTATTCTAGAAGTATGAAACATTTTAAATACATGAAGAGTGCAATTCAACTAAGTTATGCAAACATCAAAAGGTTTAAAAAAAGGTTTGCTTTTTACTTAATGATTTTGTGAATAATTTTGTAAAAACAACTTATCCAGCTGGGGATTTAGCTCAGTGGTGCCGACGCCTGCCTTGCAAGTACAAGGTTCTGAGTTTGATCCCTGGTACCAAAAACAAAGACTTATCCAAGGCTTAGTTCTTTAAGAATCCTCAAACAATGGATGGATGCCTTGATTCTACTACAATATGGCTTTTTCATGAGTATAGTGCTAAAAGATGAGAATGTTGGTTCCTGATGCCTCATCTAGGAATGTGCTATACTTTCGGATTTTTCCTCCTCCAAATGGATAATTAGATCATTCAGAATAATTTTTTGAATCAAATGTTATATTTAATTTCTAAATTAAATTTTAGAGTAAGTTAAATTACAATTTCATGTATCTTATTTTAATTACATTTTTGTGTAATTTATGTGTCAAAAACCATGAAGAGATTTTACCAGACTTGGAAGCTGACAATTTAGCCTGCAACAGTTCTGTGGATACTGACAGAAGGCACAAGACATTTCGATTGGACATAAAATACTTTTTTTGCTCAAGGCACCGGAACCAATAAGAGCTCCATTTTTGCATCCGGGCCTGCCTCTCCCTGCCCCCTGCTGTGTTCCAGGTGGATGAGGTCCAGGTGAGCACAGATGGATGCTGAGCATACAGACTTTGTGTCACAGTTGGGGAATTCAGAGTTTAGGACAACTCAACCCTTAATGAGGGGGTTGAAAAGCAATTTTGTTTAACTTCTGCTTTAGAAAAAGACATAATCTTTATTGTACTGGTCAATAAGCAAATCTGCCTCCCTTCTGGAGAAAGAGACTATTTTCCAAAAGCCTTCACTACGTTAAAAGGATAGTCTCACACAAAAAGGTTTCAGCAACTGTACTTTCAAAACATGAGGAAATATAAGAGATCCATAACATTCTGCTGTAATTGTCTTTTGTCACAAAAGTAATTCTGTTCATGGCAAAATATTTAGCAAATTAGGAAACTATGTAAAAGAAACAGGATTTTTTTTCACACCAATAAGACCATTGTATTCTATCCTTGTCTTTTGCAATTAATTTTGTATCTTAAGCAAATTTCTGAGTTTGAACATAAAAATATACCTCACATTTGTATAAAAACGTAGAAACTGAATATAGGAGTACGTCAGCATAATTTTTTAATCAATTGTTGATTAATATTTAATTCTTTCAAGTTTTGTAAATAGAGTGTTATACTAAACTTCCTTGAACTTATATTTTGAATATTTTTTCTATTCACCATCCCAAGGCTGTTAGTGGTTTGAAGACTGAGATTTTATTTGAAAGTTATGAGATAACTCTAAAAAATTGCATTAGTTTTAAAAATTTGTTTATTACCTCAAAAGCTTGCCACTGGGCGTTATCAATGTGATAGACACAATAATGACTCTTCAAATATGCCCACATTTCAGTCTTCAAAATCTTGAATGAATTCCCTTCTTACAGTTCCAGTCCCTTTCAGATCTGAACAAGTTAAGAATCTTGAAAAGAAAAATAATACTGTACTATCTAGGTGGATCCGAGATGAACACAAGCATCCTTATGAAAGAAAGAGGAGAGAGGAAATGTGATGAGGGAAGCAGGGCTTGGGATGATATAACTGTGCCCTGACTAAATGTGCAATGTGGGCAGCTTCCAAAAGCCAAAAGGACAAAAATTAAGAAAAATTATTCTTCAGAGACTCCATAAGGAATGCAACCCTGCCAACACCCTAACTTTAGCCTCATGAAGCCACTTTCAGACTTCCAACCTCTATGGCAGTAGCATAATAAATTTGTGCTCTCTTAAACCAACTCAATTTGCTAGAGCATCCATAGATAATGTAGGGAGATTCTTTTTTTTAATCTTTGTCAACATAACAGGCAAAAAGCATTGTCTTATTTTAAAAATTTACATTGAGTGAAACTAACCATCTTTAATGTTATTTTGTAAATAAATATTTTTACTATTGTTCTTTTTGTGTCCAATTATAAGTGCTCTTTTTCTATGTAGGATATTGCTCCTTTATCATAAATGCTGGAAAAATTTTGTCATTGTATTGGTATGCCTGTGGATTCTCTTTTCTAGAAGAAATTTTAAATATTTGTATAACTATATATTTTATATTTTTTTCTAATTTTTTAGAGATGGTATCTTACTATGGTGCTCAAGCTAACCTGATATTCCTGTGCTTAAGCTTTAGCCTCCCCCGTAACTGGAACTGACTGGAGCTCACTGTTTTCACTTTTCCTTTTCCTCTTTTCTCTTTCTTTCTTTCTTTCTTTCTTTCTTTCTTTCTTTCTTTCTTTCTTTCTTTCTTTCTTTCCTCTTCTCTTCTCTTCTCCTCCCCCTCTCTTTCTTTCTTTTTCTTTTTTCTCTCCTTTCTTTCTTCCTTACACCCTGCTTTTGGATTTCTGTCAGCCATTGAAAGTATTTTTCTTTTCTTCCTAAATTATAAGAATATCTAACTCTTTTATTCATGTATTCGTATTATTTTTTAGTTCTAAATTTGCTGCTATTTTAAGTCTCTGGAATATAGCCTGGAGAAAAAGTAATCAGAAATACCTGTTGAATAAATGAAGTGATTATTTATTTGGATGTAAGGTGTGAGTTAGATATGTAGCTCCATTTATTAAATATTGTAAGTGGCTTGTCAGTCTTTTGAATAGTTTATTAAAAATATTTTATCCACTGCCCAAAGGTGATGTTTTCATGTTTTGTTTAATTCTGATAAAATGCCATTGTATCTAATTCTGAACATTGTTATATTCTATCATTCTGACCCATCCCTCTGCCTTATATGTTATAACTTTTGCATTTCATTATGGAATAAGTTCTTATAGAATAGACTTTAAAAGTTTGTAGTTAAACCTTTTTAGTTTCTCAGGCGTAAGAATAGTAGTGGGAAAATTTGGTTTGTTTTCTAATAATTTGAATTTTTGATTGAATATGTAATGAAATCGAGAATTTTAGTCATTATGACTGGTATATAATTTAGTATTATAAGAAACATTATTTTTTACAAATGGGCAATTTTACATATTTAGAAGTATGAGACATACACTTAGATTACCTTAATTTTATACTATTCATAAAAAATGCAAACTAGGCAGGGAATGATCAGACAGTTTTTATCTATTTTATTGTACCATGAGCTGGTAAAATTCTTACCTCTTATAACATGATTAATAGGATTTATAGAACTGTTAGAAAAACATTGCATTTTCTTTTGGTGATATTCACCTATTGTAAAGTACTAACTAGTGAGATAATGGTGACATTTCAGTAAACCTAAATTTAATTATGCATCCAGAACATTAATCTGAAGGTCATCACTGAAGGAAATCCCTATTAAATCTCTTGCCAGTATTAGAAAAAAAAATTAAAACTACATGATCTAAAACATAGTTTTGTAATGTTTTTAATAAGAAGAAAATGTAGGTGTTGTGGTTATGTGAAAATTATCCAATCTAGATCATATATAGTATATAAGTTATACAATCCTAGAAAAACATTAAAATAAATTTACAAAAATGTAAAAAGTGATTTACATGAGAAGGTATAGAAGTTGTAGGTGTATTAAGAGAGTAAGCCTCACCCTCTCCACCATCCCATATCTTCTTCTTACAATCCACCCATTGCCTAGAGCTGTTGTTGAAGAGGTAGTCCTTACTTATATCTTCTAGTAGTCACTTGATCCAAGCTAAACCATCCAATCCTGTGGGAATTTGAAACTGAAATCCATGGTAAACCTAAGGCTGAGTCAGTCATTTTCTACTACATATGTTTACATATTCATGCTAAAGCAAATAGAGAAAAAGAATAATGACAAATCGGCATCTTTTGCCTTTTCTGGCTGCAGACTTTATGAAATCAATGTTCAATCAGTGTCACTTATGGCTTAGTTCAGTGATGGCAAATCTTTTAGAGACAGGTACCCAAACTGCTACCTAAAACCCAGTTATTTAACACAAAGTGGCAGCACTGCAATTCAATCTGAACACTGAGGTTTTAGTTTAGAAAAAACCCTCATACATTAACATCTTTTGTCTTAAAAGAAAAATAACATGCGTGGCATAGGTTCACCACCACTGTTAATTTGTTTGAGTGGGCTTATGTTTCTTACAACCCAATGATTCACATACACACAAAAAAAGGATGAATATTTTTCATTTCTTTGAGCACTGTTTTTCATTCTTAATTTTTATACTAAAGATAAAGATTTTTTTTTTTTTTAAGACAAGTTCTCGCCATGTTGTTCAGCTGGCCTTGAGCTTACTATGTAGCCCAGACTGGCTACATAGGAAGCAATCCTCCTGCCTCAGACTCCCAAATGTTGGGATTGCAGGCATGTACCACCTTGCCTAGTTTAAAGATATAGATTTGTAAACAAAAGATATTCTCATTTAAAAATCTATAAGGAAATAGGCAAAAATTATTTTAAAATGTGTACAAAATACAACTGGTTGATCAAAGTAGAAAGATTTCATACATATTTATAATGTATCTTCATCAGAAAAGATTTGATACGGCTTAGAAAAATTTATTCTCTAGGTAAAATTAATTTTATAAAATAAAAAGCCAATTAGAGACATGGTAAATACAATAGGAATCAAGGATCTAAACATGGGAACTGGCAATAAAATTTGTGTGTTTTCTAGTAGTCATGGGCAAAATAAAGCACAATATATGATTTTTCTCTTCACTGTCTGGTTAAATGAAATCTACCCGTTCTTTTAAAAATGATTCAAGTTTTCTCCTGGTTTTCAACCCTGGATTGAGACATTTTCAATGTATATCATTATAAGATTACAGAATGTGAACATTAGAAAAGTCAGAGTGTAATCTAAAACTTTAATTTTGCCCCTTAGAAATTTGTGACTTAGCAAGGTAAATCAATATGCCTTGAGTCAAACAGAAATAAAAATATTGTGCTAGATCATACAGAAATATTTTCTTACATGATTATTTCTTTACTACTTTAATATTATTTAAATTGCTATTTTTTGAAATCATTTCCAGTGTAAGTGGATCATCTTGGTATGTAATTATATAAATCTAAAGCTTAGAAAATTGAAGGGATAGTTATTTGACATGCAGCTTGCTTTTCCATTCTAAAAATTAACCTTCTTTCCTAACTTTGCCTTGAATTGTGATTCTCACTACTATCAAATTAATTGTTTAAGCTTTCAGTGAGAATCTGGAGTTGATTAACAACTCCATGGGTTCCAAATGGCTTTTATGCAGGTGGAAAAATAATATCAACAATATTAAAAATTAAAGAATCTTGTATTCTTGCCCAAGAACAGAATACTTACCTTCAACTTTGCACAAAATGTTCCATGGGTAAAAAGAAAAAACCTGTAACTCAGATAGTTAAAACATGAATTTAAAGTGAGTCTGTGTTACTCAAGTACTAGAACAAAGGCTTGTCAAGGTGAACCCAGGGGAAACATTTTTGGTTGGTTTGTTTAGGATGTATAAAATCCACAGTTGGTGGAAGAGTTCTGGGAAATAACATTTTTGTAGTGCAAGAAGAGTTTGGCAATATTAAACATATTTACCTGACCTTTACTTAACTTCACACACAGTGAAATACGTTTTACTTTTTATCTTGAGACATTATCCTTCTTTGAATTGTTTATAAGTCTTACATTTTAAGGGTGCTTAGGAAAAGCAACCTTTCATTTCTGTTCAGCAGATATTATTTTCCTATTTCTGCCCAAAACCAAGGTCATGGAGGTGATTTGGCTCAAGGCCCAGTGTAATCAAAGCGACTGCCAGTAAAGTGAAATGTTTAATTATAACTTTTGTTTTCCAAATTACTTCTTGACTAAATGGTTGATCAGACATGGACAGACTGCCAGAGGCAATTGTGTTCACTGTGTGGACACAGGATGGAAATGACAAAGTGATCCTGTTCATGTAACACTTGGCTGGGTAAAAATTCATTCTCAAATGATTAACAAGAGAGTAAAAATGAAAGATAAACATGAGGCACAGGGAGGACACAGGCTGATAGAATGAGGTGAGGCCTGGCCTTCGCAACAGTATGATATTAACAGTAATAGAATGAGAAAGAACAAAGATGGGATTTTAACATGCAGGTTTTATGCAAAACCAATTGCTGTGAGAATCAGTAAAGCATGGAACAGTATTAAAATTCTTTAAAAAACAGAAGAGTTAGTACAAGTCAACATGAGAACAAATGTTGGTGAGAATTCTTTATACACTTTAAGAGTTTAGAGTCTGAGAACATGAATTATAAGATGAAAATATAACAAAATCACATGTTTATTTGTAAAATCAGAAATATTGGAAATAAGCATAAAACACATATTGTACATATCCTGTGGTCCAACAATTTCTTTTGTAGTTATCCATCCCTTTTAAAATAGAATATGAATATATGTACACACATATATGTATATATACACAGAAAATATGTACATATACATGCATGTCACTTCAGTATTGTTTATATGAGCTAAAACTGGACACAATCTAAACTGCCATCCATGTTATGTATCTTTATAAAGGAAATGATTATATATAGTAAGATAATTTTAGGTAAAAATGTTAGCTGCATATTATATATGTAACAAGAAATAGGAACATTTATATGCACACACTTATATAGAGAAATTTGAAAAAAGTAGATATGCATATGCAGCAATACATGTATCAATAAATATAAGTAAGGGCCAGGGATTTAGCTCAGTGATTCCGGTGCCTGCCGTGCAAGTGCAAGGTCCTGGGTTTGATCTCTGGTACCAAAAACAAAACAAAACAAAACAAAAACAATAAATATAAGTAAGGAAGAATGTAAGGAAGGATACACAACTCTCATCAGTTGTTAGCCTGAAAGCTGAGACTGCAGGAATGAAAGGAAAAACTTTTTTCTTACAAAATTTATAAAAAACCCTTCATGGTATGGATAAATATTTATTATTTATGAGTTTTTACCTTTTTATAATTAAAAATTGATTTGGGCTTATGAGTATATCTATATGTTAGCTATACAGTTTCCACTGGTAGACTGCATAATTCTAGAGTTTTTAAATATTATACAACAAATATATCTATGATATATTCCATTATAGGAAGAAATACTATGATTTTTTTTTTTTTGGTACCGGGGATCAAACTTGGATCCTTGCACTTGGGAGGCAGGTGATGGATCCACTGAACTAAATCCCCAGCCCCCTAAGAAATACTATGATTTTTATGAGTAGATATTTTTGTCTTATAATTTAGTAAGACTATAGCAATAAAGTGCAATAATTCAGATAGAATTTTGGAAGGTACAGACTGTAATAAAATATTGGTAAAAATTGCTGTTATCACACCTAGATTTTAAGGCTGATTAAATATTAAAAAGTGACAGAAGGGGAGAAAAAATTTCATAGCATCTAAAATGAAATGATAGAAAAATTACCTTAGAAAAATATGAAATTTGTTGAATTATAGGATGGACTGTCACAAAATTAATGAAAAGCCCAATTGTATGCTTACATATATAAAAAATGGATTATAAGAATGACAAATCAAAATAAAAGGGTTGATGAAAAGGTGCCACCCTGCCAAAATATAAAATAAAATAAAAAAGCTGAAAAGAGCAGATTCAAGATACACTTTCTACCTGGAAAAGATTACAAAAAGACAAGTGGCAAGCTTCAGCTACAGAGACCTTGCCTTAAAGAAAACACAAAGTAAAAAGCGTCCAATGGCCAGGAAGCCAGGACCCAAGGGCCAAGAGAATGACTTGATGCTGAACATTAATGGTTGCAAGAGAAACTGATTACAAAACGACTTTTTATCTCATTCCTCCTCAAGATGAGGAACAAGAAAGTAAAACAAAATAAAAAAAGTGTGTCTCTATTTTACTAGTCATCATCTTCATAGCAGCTCATGTGTGAAATAAAAAGACAATGTAGTATCTAAAAGGACAAAATTTTAAGAACACTTAGTCCTTGTAAAAACATTTGAGAAGGCATAAATCTGTGGTTGTCCATGGAGGAGCTATCAAACTTTATAAAAACTGTATATCCAAGAAACTGAGAAACATTCTTCTAAAATTATTTTATTCCCATTCTGACCTCTCTGCCTTTAATTTACTTGTTTCCTCCTTTCATCTATTTAACTCATTGTTTTTTCTGTGCTTTTTTATTTTCAACTCCAGATTGTCTCTGTAGAACATTTTACTACTTTCTTCATAATTTGAGATAACTTATGTTGTTTTTCCTATTAAAATGATGATGAAGAATTATCTCAGTTAGGTAAGATTTAAATAACACAGAATCCCCTTATTAATGAGTGGAAATTAAAAAGAAAATATTTTAAAATGTAAACTGCTTACATTTGTAGATTTGACAGAATACAAATTAAATGATTTTAACTGAAATTAATAAGTAATACCATGAGAAAAGTCTTTTCCATTCCACTGTATTTCTGATGAGGCATCTGACCTCAGGGGCAAGAAAAAACAAAACAAAACAAAACCAAAAAGCCAAACACCCCCAAAGCCCCAACAAAAAACAGAAAGGGAGCGGGGAAAAGGGAAATGAAGGCAGGACTTCTGGTATTGTTTTTACAGACTCTGAGCTGTGTGAAAGAGCCCTGTGTTCTCACTTTGCCTTGCTCAACTCTCTCTGGGCTTCTTGGGTGTGAGGGTCTGCTAAGAAGAGTAGGTGTCTGAGCAAACTTATCTCAAGTTAAACTAAATCCAGATGAAATGCATAGGTATGGTGCACTATGTCAGTCACTAGGGACACAAAGTAAACACTAGGTGAACATTTTCATAAAGCTTCCATATCTCATGAAAGGAGATCTGTAAATTGGTAACTATATAGAACATGGATGGGTAGGAAGAAAATATGGTAGGAATAGAAGGATGTTTTGCATCTCCTCGAAGGCTGGATCCAATTCTCAATATTCCACTCAATTTAGTCTTCTTTGCTCACTGAAGTTAAGAGAACTCCTTGACATTATATGCTTTAAGAAATATTCTCTCTGGATTATTTATAAATCTTTGATTTTCTTGTAGATCTCTAATGACACACTGCTCTGTCTTCTTTTCCATTTACTCTGCATTTAAATGTGAATATTCCCCAAGGCTCATTCCCAAGACCTTATTCTTTAGATAACAGATGCTAGTAGTTTTGGGAAGTTAAATATAAGTAGGAGAAAAATTTGGAAGGGATATCAATTTGAAATCTGTTTCAAAATCTAGACATGATACCCTAGAAGAGCTTCATGAGTGCTTTTCATTAAAAATGACTTAAAGCATAGTTAGAATTCTGACAGGAAGATAGTAAAAGAAACATACCAGTTAAAATGGATGGAATATTTCCATTCAGAGAATGGCTACTTAAACTTGAATGTGGGAGAATTAGCAAAACATAATTCAGATCTTACCCTGAATTTTCAGCAAAATATTGGTCATTTTCAATTTGATATCTTGCTGTCTCCAGAAAAATAGTTTGCTCAAAATCAAGAGGGGAAATCTAATTGATCTTACCTAATTGTAAGATACCTTGAATTAATTGCTAGTAAAGTCATTGAACACTAATGATCAAAGTATCATTCTTAGCTAAAATTTGAAGAGTCTCAAAAATTCTTATGCTGAGAGACAAAATGATCTGTATTTTGGAAGAACTCTTAGGTCATTAGAAAGTATTCATTTATTACGATTTTGATGGCCTATCAGTACAATAAGAAAAAGCTGACATCCTTCTTTCCTTCTCTCCTTCTTTCCTTTTTTGAGCATCTTAATTCTAATCCATTTCAAGAATTAGATATCCAAAGTGTTTGTCCAATTTTTCTGTAAGATTTATAGATCTTTTCAATTTTTTTCTTTTTCATTGATTTCATACTTTGTGTAAAAGATATTGTAGAAACAGCCATATATAAATTATAATTGTGCTAGAATAGCTTAACATATTTTTAATTGAATTGAATTATTTACATATGGAAACTTTAGGAGTGCATATATTTTAACATTCTCCATTTTTATTAATTCTTAAAATTAAAATTGAAACTTGGAACATTTACTTATCTGGTTGTTCATTCCACTATTATTTTTTTGAGACAGAGTCTCACTTTGTAGCCCAGGGTAGCCTTGAACTTTGCACGAACCTCTTGCTTCAGCCTCCCCAGTGCTGGGATTACAGGCATGCACCACCACGGCTGGCTCATTCCACTATTAAAAGCCTACCATATGCCAACCATTATCTGTTTCATTTAAAAAATGATCTCTTCTGCCATTTAATTTGCTACTATCTAAAATTTCATGCAAAAAGTTGAAATTTGTGTCTCTTTCTCCCGAATAGTACATCTTTGGGTTCTAATAGTGGGGATATACTTTGGGGAGTAGTATCTGGAAACTTCAAGCTTCATGTCTTAAATGCTGCCAGTGTCCTAAATCCTTCCATCTATTTTTGGTCGTAAATTAGACTTAAAAGCTTGAATATTTTTCCTTGTTTTGGTAGCCAGTTCTGTTTGGTAATGTTCTTGATTGTTTTTTTCATTCATGACACTTTATGAACTATAATCTGATCCTCATGATGAAAGTCCTACAATACCAAATAATGTCTTAATAATCTGAGGCTCAAACCCAGTTTATCATTTTGAATTATTGATAAAATGTCTACATTGCTTTCTATCATGAAACATTAATAATCCCTACTGACTATTAGATAAAAATCTAAACTACTCATCAAAGGAGTTCAGATACTCTACAAAGTATAATCTGTCTCTGTGTTAAGATGATGGACATTAGGGTTAGGAAGTTGGTTCTAAACTGCATTACATCACTTACTAGGCCAAGATATTGAACCTCAAAAATATCACATTCTCCTTTATAAACTGTCATCTACCACATATGGTGAATATAAAGGTAAATTAAATGATTCATTTTTCAAAGTTTTCAGTACTGAAAAAGCAATCAAAAGATGCCTGATACCATCATTAATACAAATCTCTTTATACTTTTATAGGCTTATGTTCCTTTCGACCCCTATACCTACCTACTCAAGTAAATCTTCACTCAAAAGAACCAGCCTGGAAAGCTGCCCCACTGCCTGTGCATCTAATTTTCAGCTATTCAAGATTAATGTCAATGCACATTTTCTCCAATGAAGTCACTTTCTGGCATCTCTCTTTCAAAACTTGAACCATAATTATCTGTCACATGTAATTTTGTTCTATTTAATCAATATTTCATTTTTATACATGTAATCTTATAAAAATATTTTTGGAACAATATATCCCAAATTGATACCTATTTGAAGATCACTAAGTGAATAGGGAGGGCTGTGACTCCCATTAAAAAAAG
This sequence comes from Heterocephalus glaber, assembly GCF_053883595.1. NCBI lineage: Eukaryota > Metazoa > Chordata > Mammalia > Rodentia > Bathyergidae > Heterocephalus > Heterocephalus glaber. The sequence continues at coordinate 39,841,158 of NW_028258138.1, forward strand.
TAAAATAAAAAGAAAATGGAAACATGACAAAATAAATATATTGGAAAATATCAGTCTATAATACATCTAATATGTATATTGCTCGATCAATTAAAGGTGCATTTGTGTGTGGACATGTCCACACAAAGGTATGCTTGGGCATGAAATAAAGAATGGAGAGTAGAAAATTCTTCACTTTTATCTTAATCAAGTCTCATTGTATTACAGTATCTGAGTACTTCTGGTTTGTTTGTTTGTTTTTGGTACCTGGGATCAAACTCAGGATTGTGAGGCAGGCATGGTGCCACTCAGCTAATTCCCCATCCCTGAGTGCTTCTGGTTTAGTCCACTCAGAGGTCTCAATAAAGGAATCATAATTCCATGAGTGGTGATCTGAGAGATTCTCAATCGCAGAACAATAAATATTTGCATTTCATTAAAATTTGAAAACAAGCTCTAATTTGGACAAGATAGATGAAGATGGATAGAAAAGATAAAAGCAGATAAATGTCTAAATATTTAAAACATACTAAAAAATCAAAAGTAAAATTGGTGTCAATTGAGTGCTAGTCATACAACCAAAAAGGAGGAAGAGAGATTATAAGAAAATGTGTGAAGTGAATTTAACAGACTTTATGTATAGTGTCAATTATGTTCAATGCAAATTCATATGATGCAATAATCTAGCTACCCCTCTTATTGAGACTCATTTTACCCTCATGCCTAGATTATTAGCCATATCTTGAAATTTATATTATTGATTGCACATAATTATTTTAAATAAAGCTTCTCATTATTTTTATTATTTCAAAATATCTCCCCCCCAAAGAGCCTAAGGTTGTTTTATAGAAATAGGACATGATATATGGTTTTCATTTTATTTTCTATAAAGTGTTAATACTACAGAATAATAAAATTAAACCAAATAGAATACTAAAACTAGAGATAAATATATTCAACATTTGGCATTCATGGTGTTACTATGCATAAATCATGAGTCATTTCCTTTGGCCTAGTTAGCTACATCTTACATCAATACCTCTATAAATTTAGATTTCTGCTATTCTCTTCTTCCCTGCATTTTATTTGTAGAAACAATATGACACCTTTTATTCCTGTATATACCTATCAAGACTCCACTCAGGTGTCTCCTCCTGAAAATCTTTGTTCACTATGTCCAAGCCTTTGCTCAGGGATCCTTTTCCACCTCAGGGATCACATTATAGTGAGAGTAATGCACATGATTCTCTATTTTTTTGCTCAGAATTTCTCCCTGGGGTAAAATTTCTTATCTATTTTTAATACCCAAATTCAAAATACTTGATTGCTTGATTAAACTTAAATGTTATCATTAGATAAAATAATTAGTAAATATTTCTGTGTGTAGAGATTGATTTATTTGCCACTAGATGTCACTGTTAATCACTGGAATGCTCTGGGACAGGGCCACAAGGCCTTATTCACAATTTTGAAATATTAAAGCGTAAAAACCCAAGAATTAACACATTTTGGAAGGTTAAAAGTTGACTTGACCTGAACTTATTTTATAACAAATTATGAATACACCTCTTAGTAGACTATTATCTTTTTCCATGCAATGTAAATATTAAGAATGATTAATCATATGGTGCTGCCCAAACCCCACACACAGTGTTTTGAATTATTTCTATTATGCTCCACATTACATTTCTTAGATGCAACAGGCCATGATTTCTAAAAACATGTGCCCAAAAGCTTTTGATAAATGATTCTTGTCTTGTACCAGCAGTCCCCTTTTGAAATATGATAATAATGGAGAACATTCATAGAGTTATAATCTCTGCATTTATGGTAGCCTAATCCCACCCATTCTTACATCTAACTATGGACCCAATTATGTTGCTATAAACCGTGTTCTTTTAGCTTTCACAATATATGTCAATATAAAAGCAAGCTTTGAGAACATATTTAGAATTTAACTGGTTACAAAATATGGTCTATATAGAAAGATATTTCTTTTTTTTTTTTTACTAAATCTTGATTTTGTACTTAGGTTTTAGTATAAATGGTAATTCTACTTGAAATTTTGTGTTCATCTTTATGATGTATTTAAGCTATATTTTAATGAAGTTACCCCACATATTTATTTTAACATTTTATATTATACATTGTATCATGTTAGAAATATTTTGTAGTGTCTATCAGTATCTTAGTTTAAAAGATTTCAACCAAACACAGCATCAAATACAATTTTAAAAAAATGTTAATCCTACTTTCCTCTCTTCCCCCAAGTTATATGAATTTATTTTGAAAGAACATCTATCAAAATCTATGAGAATTGAAGAACCTTTCAAAATGCCTCCCTGGTAAGATGATCACCAGAGATCAGCTTCTTTGTTCCCTGACACCTGGCATTGCAATTTTTCATACATATTTACTTGTTTTCAACCCCATTGCCTTATTTCTTGGTTTATCAAGAAATAATAAACCAATGAAGAACTAGGGGAAAGTCTACATTTCCTAACAGGAAGAGCATGTGAGTCTGAATCAGAAAACACGGGTCTTACCCCAGACAACTTGCAGATTAGTTTAATAATAAAGGTATCTCCTTTAACCTATTTCTTATTAAAGGAAGCCACAAAATGTAGACATTTGTGCCTGCCATATCTGTATCATATTTTCATAGTAATTATAGAGACATTCTGCTTATGTTCTATAATACTGAGCTAGCCTGCTGGAGGAATTAGTGCTGGTTTTTCTACTATGAGACCCACATCTGTCAATTTGCTAGGCCCAGACATTTTAATAACAAATATATCCTAAACATATCTTTGCCCTCTGTAGCTTGAACTCATCTAATTTGCAATGTTTTGATTGTCATTCTAACTCACTAACATGTTACACATTTTGACTTCCTTATTAGAATCCTTAACTTGGTTTTTCTCCCTAGCCATGAAGCATAAGAAAATATATTTTGCAGGCAGAAGCCACAGGAAAACTGTAAGAAACATATATTGAAAAGAAGGAAGGATATTGCTATGATTAAGGAAGTATATTACTATGATGAAGAAAACAGATTCTGGAACCAAATAAATGAATTTTAAATTCTTCCTCTATATTTTACTAGCTTTGGGATATTTGCTTAACCTCCTTGTGCAGTTTTTTTGATGTATAAAGCAGGAAGAATGACAATATATACATCATGAATGATTGAATATGGTTAAAGTTCCTAAAACTATACCTGGTTGCTAATAGGTACTATGACCACATTTCCTATGGTCATATTATAATTTGAGTCATAGCATGGTGGCTATGAAAACATGCACTCTGAATCTGACCAGTATATAGTGCAATCCTGGCTACATTACTTACTACAGCATATGTCCTTCAATGTATTAAAATTTCCCTGTTGAAATGTTTTTATTTTTTAAAAAAGGAGGAAAACAATAGTATCAAGCTCCTTGGTTGATGGTAAAGAATAAATGATTAATGTTTGCAATGAACGTGGTACGCTGTATAGCATATAATAGTCTATAAATAAAGATTACTTATATTACTAATGGATTGAAATTATAAAGGTCTCAAAAGTGTCTTCTAGAATTCTAATGAGGGAACTGGGTTTGTATTTATTTTAATTTATAAGATAATTAAGACAGTAACAATGCAAACACTGAGATTTCAATTGTTATATATTAAATATAAATTGTTCAGGAGATATTTACTTAGAGATTCAATTAGAAATTGGATCTGAATCTTAGAAAAGTTGTCTTAATAAGTTAATATTTTAGGAAGTACTCCTAAGAGATATTTAAAGCCTTAGGAAAAGATTATATCACCTGATGAAAGAATGAAATTAAACAGGTTTAGAGAAGCTTTTCCAAGCCTGTAGGAAATTCTGAATTTTGAAGTTAAATTGAGAAAGTAGAGTCACCAAATGCAATAGAGAAATCGAAATGCACAAGAGAGAATTGAGCAAGTAAACAAACAAGAAATCAGGAAGAATGTGGAATCTCAGGGTCTAAGAAAGGGCACAGATTTCAGTAAGAAAGATAGGCTATTTGTCAAAAGCAACTGTAGAGGCAAAAGAAATGGAGACAGGAACTTGTTCACTGTGTTTCATCATTTAAAAGTTGAGCCAACTTGACAAGTTTCAGGCAGATTGAGGCTAGGAGTTAATTTGAAATAGAAAGTAAAGAAGTGGACACAATGACAATGCTTTACTTTAGGAAGGAAAACAGAAAAATTAAGACAATTGGCGGAAATTCAGGGCCAAGTGAGGTTTCCTTGAACAAAGATTCTCCTAGAATCTGATTTTGTTTTGTGAACCATATATGTAAAATTAAAATAAATTAAAATATATAAACTTAAAGAAACAAGTAAATGCCATTGAAAATGAGAGGGATAATTTCTTTAATAGATGAATTCAGACTGGACTATTTTGTAGATTTGGTGATGGGAATAAAATAGGACTCAAAATTAGCAGTTTCTTGTTTGTTTGTTAGATGTTATTTCTCTATATTTGGTGAGGAAAAGAGAAATGACTTCAAGGTTTTACAACAGAAAAAAACACTGTACAGGCAACTGGTTACACAGATGATGCAGGTGCTGAGGACTTATTTAGGAATCTGGAGATGACACAGATTATAAACATCAAGCATCAGTGTCACCCTAAGACTGGTGGGCAATAGAGGAGGAGGTGTTACAGATTGCAGAGCAAAGGTCACCGACAGAAACTGGAAACAGGGCAAGCCTGCTGATGGGAACAGGAGATATCACTGGCTGAAGCATTCCACTAGGTGATGTTGGATGTGGACAAGGAAGGCCAGGGTTCTTCCTTCCTGATGGGTAAGAGTTACCTGCCACTGCCTCCCAGTGGGAAACCTGGTAGGCAGCCAATTGTGAAAGGAGCCTGGGAAGCTCAAGCTTTCTATGCTTCAAACAGGGCTTGAGTGGGTTTTAGGAAAATGGAGCTTGAAGCAAACAGGGCCAGGATGCCACCAAGAAAGTGATCTCATTGGTATAAATTGAAGAGAAAGAGTAAAGGAGAGTGGAAAGTTTGCCAAGGAAATTTCACAATATGGTAATTGTCAACTGAGTGATCTTAATAGAGAAAAATGAGGGCAGTCTTTAAGTGAAATTATTTAACAATGCCATATTTTAGGTCAAAATATCAAATATTGAAAATGTCATCTGATTGACTACTAGTCTTATTTTAATGTAGGGAAAAGAACTATAAAAGTATTATATTGAGATAACTTGCACAATGTGGTATTAGATAATATTTCTGTCATTAGCATTTAACAGATGCATGAACTTATGCTGTGACTTATGTCAGGGGTAAAGTAAAGCAGAAGACCACAGTGCATGGCATTATTGTGCTAAATTTACCAAGGCTTAAGGTATCTTCCTTGTTTGTATAGTTGGGGAGTAGAATTTTTGTAAATATATCTAGAAATAATTGGGCTATCAGGGACAAACCAATAACAATTGCATTAGTTTGATACCAGCATATAATGAATGTCTACTGATGTCTTTGTTATTCTACACTTGATCTTAGCCAAAAGCCAGAGAAGCAATGATGTCTTTGTTATTTTATAATGGGGACTTTCCAGATTCTGGGCTGTTCACATAGATTACATAAAGCAAAGTCCTCTTTTTCTTTCTCCAACACATCTAATAATCTGGAATTACTCATCAGAAGTTTGCTTAGTCTTAATAAGCACATAATTAAAACAAAGTAAATATACTTTGGAGACAAGTTTTTAAGGCCAAGTTGAAACCTGGTGAAGCATCCTTTTCTCTTCATGGTGATGTCCTTTCTTTTGCCCTAGCTTACTGTGTCTCCAGAAGACTCTGTTGGATACATTTGCCAATACCTGGTCTCTACCACCACATCTTATCTTACTGCCACTTCTTTTTCTTTCTGATTACCATTCCTTTTAACATATCATTGCATGATCCAGAGCTAAATAGATGTTACTTCCATGGATTGGGAACACTGAAAGCAGGTGTGTGTGTGTGTGTGTGTGTGTGTGTGTGTGTGTGTGTGTAACAATAGTAGCTAAATTTGTTATAAAATGAGTTTTGGGTCTCTAAAACGATTTAGTGAATTATTCTAAATTGTTGAATAATCACATTTACACTCTTAAGTGAACAAAATACTTTTTAAGGCCATTTTGATTCATTCCCAGAATTTTGATTCAGTGAAATATTTGAAGTATTTTTCAGTGGAGTAGAACATAGTTAAAATTGCTAAAATATGTGTATGTCTGGTACAAGTAAAACTATGTAGTTTGTCCTGGAAGACATACCAAATAAATTCATATCTTGATAATTCATAATGGAAAGTAATTATTTATAGTTCCATCATCATTCTAAAGTGAAATGTTGCAATCCATTTCATTCCTCAGAAAATCTATGTAGCAATAAGACAAAATGTAGCTTTTCAGTGAATGAATATCTAAAAATCGTCTTGATCAAGCTTCTACTTCCTGTGCTATTAATATTAAGAAGAGCAATTTCTTGGAAAGGGTTTTTTGAAGTTGAAATTGAGAAAAAGCAATCATGATTTTTGAAATAGAAAAATTTTGGAATAAAGCTTTGAGCAAGATTTATAGCTTTTCTACTGTGGAGAGCTTTATTATAGACCAAGACCAAGAACATGGTAGTTAGGTGTAAAGATATGGATTTATCAGGTAGTTAATTTGTAATTTCTACCAATAGAATTAGAATTAAAATTAAAAGATGGTGTTACATATTAGGAGCTAGTTATTAAAAGTAAATAGTGAATGTGGAAACCTGTTTGGCGAGGCGGCCGCGCTGGGGCAGATCGAGGGGCCAGTGGCTCCCTCGGGGCTCGCAGCGTCCGGGCCCGTGACGCGGCGGCCGCCCTCTGCCCCGGAGCCCCTCGGAGGCGCCACCATGTACTCGGAAGCCGGCCCCGTGCTTGGGCCTCCTGCGCCGCCACCACCCCCTATCCAAGAATATGCCTTCACGCCTCCACCGCGGCCCGACTTTGGGACCTCCGGGAGAACAATCAAACTACAGGCCAACTTCTTTGAAATGGACATCCCCAAAATTGACATCTACCACTATGAATTGGATATCAAGCCTGAGAAGTGCCCAAGGAGGGTTAACAGGGAAATAGTGGAACATATGGTCCAGCACTTTAAAACACAGATCTTTGGGGATCGGAAACCAGTGTTTGATGGAAGAAAGAATCTTTACACAGCTATGCCCCTTCCAATCGGGAGGGATAAGGTGGAGCTGGAGGTCACGCTGCCAGGAGAAGGCAAAGACCGCATCTTCAAAGTATCCATCAAGTGGGTATCCTGCCTGAGATTACAGGCGTTACACGATGCACTTTCGGGGCAGCTGCCCAGTGTCCCTTTCGAGATGATCCAGGCCCTGGATGTGGTCATGAGGCATTTGCCGTCCATGAGGTACACCCCTGTGGGCCGTTCCTTCTTCACCACATCTGAGGGCTGCTCCAACCCTCTTGGTGGGGGCTGAGAAGTGTGGTTTGGCTTACATCAGTCCGTCCGACCTTCTCTTTGGAAAATGATGCTGAGTATTGATGTGTCAGCAACAGCTTTTTATAAGGTGCAGCTGGTGATTGAGTTTGTTTGTGAAGTTTTGGATTTTAAAAGCATTGAAGAACAACAAAAACCTCTGACAGATTCCCAAAGGGTAAAGTTTACCAAAGAAATTAAAGGTCTAAAGGTGGAGATAATGCACTGTGGGCAGATGAAGAGGAAGTACCACGTTTGCAATGTGACCGGGAGGCCCACCAGTCGTCAAACGTTCCTGCTGCAGCAGGAGAGTGGGCAGACAGTGGTGTGCATGGTGGCCCAGTACTTCAAGGACAGGCACAAGCTGGTTCTGCGCTACCCCCACCTCCCATGTTTACAAGTTGGACAGGAGCAGAAACAAACCTACCTTCCCTTGGAGGTCTGTAATATAGTGGCAGGATAGAGATGTATAAAAAAGTTAACAGACAATCAGACCTCAACCATGATCAGAGCAACTGCAAGGTCGGCACCTGATCGGCAAGAAGAGATCAGCAAATTGATGTGAAGTGCAGGTTTCAATACAGACCCACATGTTCGTGAATTTGGAATCATGGTGAAAGACGAGATGACAGACGTGACTGGGCGGGTCCTACAGCCACCCTCCATCCTGTACGGGGGCAGAAACAAAGCAATTGCCACCCCTGACAAGGGTGTCTGGGACATGAGGAACAAGCAGTTCCACACAGGCATCGAGATCAAGGTGTGGGCCATTGCATGCTTCGCACCGCAGCACCAGTGCATGGAAGTCCATCTGAAGTCCTTCACGGAGCAGCTCAGGAAGATTTCAAGAGATGCAGTCATGCCGATCCAGGGCCAGCCATGCTTCTGTAAATATGCCCCGGGAGCGGACAGTGTAGAGCCCATGTTCCAGCATCTGAAGAACACATATGCTGGCCTCCAGCTGGTGGTGGTCATCCTGCCTGGCAAAACCTCAGTTTATGCTGAGGTCAAGCGTGTGGGAGACACAGTGCTGGGGATGGCCACACAGTGTGTGCAGATGAAGAATGTACAGAGAACCACTTCACAGACTCTGTCCAACCTTTGCTTGAAGATCATTGTCAAACTGGGAGGCGTCAACAACATCCTACTGCCCCAGGGCAGGCCTGCTGTATTCCAGAAGCCTGTCATCTTTTTGGGAGCAGATGTCACTCACCCACCTGCTGGGGATGGGAAGAAGCCTTCCATTGCCGCAGTTGTGGGCAGCATGGATGCACACTCCAATTGCTACTGCGCCACTGTACGTGTGCAGCAACACTGCCAGGAGATCATCCAGGACCTGGCTGCCATGGTGCGCGAGCTCCTCATCCAGTTCTACTTGTCCCCACGCTTCAAGCCCACCCGCATCATCTTCTACCTCAACGATGTCTCCGAAGGCCAGTTCCAGCAGGTCCTGCACCATGAACTGCTGGCCATACGTGAGGCTTGCATTAAGCTGGAGAAGGACTAGCAGCCAGGGATCACGTTCATTGTGGTGCAGAAGAGGCACCACACACGGCTCTTCTGCACCAACAAGAACGAGCGGGTTGGGAAGAGCGGCAACATTCCAGCAGGCACAACAGTGGACATGAAAATCACCCACCTGACAGAGTTTGACTTCTACCTGTGTAGTCACGCCAGCATCCAGGGGACAAACAGGCCTTCTCACTACCATGTCCTTTGGGATGACAATCGTTTCTCTTTCAATGAGCTGCAGATTCTAACCTACCAGTTGTGTCACACCTATGTGCGCTGTATGCACTCTGTGTCCATTCCTGCGCCAGCCTACTATGCTCACCTGGTGGCCTTTCGAGCCAGGTACCACCTAGTGGATAAGGAACATGACAGTGCTGAGGGAAGCCATACCTCTGGGCAGAGCAATGGGCGAGACCACCAAGCAGTGGCCAAGGCGGTCCAGGTTCATCAGGACACACTGTGCACCATGTACTTTGCTTGACATGTTCTAGTGTTTAGCGATTGCACACACCAAGTTGGATTCACATGAGACCAGCTATACTCAGACCAACGGATGCCCAGCCCTTCTGTGACAGCCAGCATCGAACATGAGACGTCATTGATTTTTTTAGATTCTCCATTTTCCAGAATGCCTTCCGTCCCAGATTTCAAACTTGGATTTTGAACTGCAGACCTGTATGAGACCCCATTGTTGTAGGAAATATGGTTTGCCAAAATCTATAAGCTGCTTATTAAAGTAGAGTCCCATGTTTCCCCAAAATCTCCTAAAACCAGTCTATGAACTCAGGGCTTTAAAAGATTTTTAATTTATTTGGCCATTCAATTTACTTGTTTTTAGTGCATGATTCTCTATGAAATTGATGGGCTCAAACTAGCTGTGAATATTCTCTGAGAGAGAAAGCAACACCAAACACGATTGTGGTTTTAAAGCCTTGAACATTCTGATGTTGTCACTAATGTTGATTCCTGTGATGCTGTGTGCTCCTGGCATGGCTGCACAAGCTCCATGGCCCCAAGGCCAGGTGGCCATGTGAGGCAGCCACGAGCATCTCTCACCATGCCACTGCCTGACTCACATGGCCTTAGCAAAGAAGCAGTGGCAGGTGGGCCACGCATTTACAGCAATGACAGGTCCAGAGATTGGCAGACAAGTGCCATTTTAATAAAAATTTGAAAAAAAATAGTGAATGTGGAAGTAATGTTTGGATATGTGAATGCTGTATGTTTCTATGAGGATTATTGTTTTCAAATCAATTTGACATATTTTACCCCCAAATTTCTATAAGATAGTAAATGACTTATTGGTTAAACATGAGAAAAGATTCTCCATATTTAAAAAAAAATTACAAAGACTAAATTTAGAATAACTTAGTTTAGCATTATATAACAAAAGAAATGCACACAGATTAAGAACTAGTACTATAACCTACACTGTGGGCCAAAATTTTCACCTACATGTAATTTTATGTTCATCAAGGACAGAACAGTTGAGAAAATACACCAGATAGGAATATGAAGTACTGGTATTGACTAATAATAATTTCTTCATAACCTTGTCTGTTATTTGAAGTCCATTTCATCAACATGTGAAAAGTATGGTTATCTAAACATTCTTAATGTTTTATATTTATTTATTGCACAAAATAATGCAAACACTGGTAATTGAGAAAATAATAAGATTGCACTCAATTTATATTAGATTCTACAATAATCTGCCTAGTTTTTCAAATATTAAAAGAAAAAAAATCTTGAACACTGCAATGAACTAAAGGATTTTTCCCCAAAATTCTTATGTTGAAGGCTTAACTTTAATATGATATTTAGAGGTGGAATTTTGGCAGGTGATTATGACATAGGGGTGGATCTCTCATGAATGGAATTGGCATCCTTATCAAAGGAACCCCAGAGAGATCTCTGACCCTTTATCTCCCCATCATGTGAGAATGCAGCAAGAGGTAAGGAGACTTCATATAAAAACAGGATTTCTGCCACCTGACTGCTGGCACCCTGAATTCCTTCCAGAATCATTATAAATTTCAGTCATTTATAAGCTACTAAGTCTAGAAGATATAATAAAAAATACAGCAAATTCTTAAATTTAAAAAAATTATTACAGTAAAAAACATTTCCATTAATCCCTCTCGTAATACACCCCTTTGCTTCAAACACACTTAAAACCTCCTTGCCCTTTTCTGAAGTCCTCTTTCATGAATGCCTTTATTTGTGCTGTCATGACTGCCTGAATGTCCTGGATCCATTAAAAATACTACTTTTCATAGTCATTTTGACTTTGAGGAAAAAACCAGAAGTCAAACAGTGCTGGTCTGGTGAATAAGGTGGATGAAGACACTCTGTAATGTTTTTACAAGCCTGCCTTTCTTTTGGATGGCACTCAGTAGCAGTCACTGTATTTGTTTTTTAAAATCACATCTCAGAGGCACAAAAGAGGACGTCCAGAATTGCATCAGAATATGTCAAGAATGATAGGATAACTAAGCTAGAGGGAGTCTTTTAAGCAAGGTTAATGGTAATATGCATTTTCTGTAATATTTTATTTAAATATTCATCATATATTTTGATCACACCTCATATAGTACTTTTTATAGCATCTAGTAATGGGGAATACAAACTGTGTAACTGAATCTTCAGCAATAAAATGTTTTCTCTGAGAATAAGATTTTTAATTACTAAAAATTTCAGGTTTAATATTAATAGGTTATATGACAATATATTCTTGCATGTATTTAGTCAAGAAATACTTGTAATGATAATGCAGAAGAAACATGAAAAAATGAATCATACTCATATCTTGAACTAATAGTCCTGTTAAGATATAGTATGGTTGCAAGTAACTATAATAGAAGATTATACTATCTGTCTAATTCTGACACTATAAATGTGTTCATCCTTCCTTGAAACCATTTCATAGTAAATACATAAGAGCCAGTCATAGACCACAATACCAATTACAGACATTTCACAGTACCTATTTTTTGCTTTGAACTTTCCTAATTTCTGAATGCAATTAGAACTTTTCGATATTACATTGAGGCTCCATGGCTTGATACATTTCTTATTGTATCTTTTTTTGTTTATTGACTTTGGCTATTCACTTACTCTTGGCTGGTTTTTGTCTTTCAATTTGTTTTTCCCCAAAGCTCTGTTAAGAGACCCTTCTACTTATGTATGATTTAGGTCAGAAGAGACAAGGAGATTGAGATAAAAGTTTAAGAGAAATCAAAGCAGGGAAAATTGGAAGTGACACCAGAAGACACTTACTAAAAATTCTAATATAGTAGATTGTCATTACTGGCATTAATCACTATATATAAACACCGAATTGGAAAATGTGTACTTAACTATTGCTTCTAGAAGAACACAGGATTAGTTTACTGTGAGCATCTGGTCATAAAATTGTTGTCATCTGTTTAACATTCAACCCTGTTTTACCTTCATGTCTGTTTAAAGACATCTTATTTAACTTATATTATTGTTTTATTAATATTGAATTATTGGCCAATAGTTCTGTAACCTATGGCATAACAAAATGTATATAACACACAAATTTCCTCAGTGAGACAAATCTCAAGCCTTCTTGCACTTAGGATACCAGACAACCATATGCACAGAGACCATTTTGAACAAGGAAATCAACAACAAAACAATTTCAGAAAAGTGGTGCTAAATAGGCCATGAAAAGGACTTCTGTTCACAGTGAGAGCTTGACTAAGAAGGCAAAAAATTACTTTATTTTACCTTAGCTGAGAAAATTAGTCTCTGGAGACCTAAATTTTTCACTGTTCTGTTTGCGTCTGAAAATTTTAGTAATAATCCCCTGATTATTGACTTTGAGATTTCAAATGCATTTTAGTGAGTAGGCAAATTTGTAAATTTAAAATGTATGAATAATGAAGTTATACTATATTATGAATGCACGAAGCATAGGTAGGATTTCATATGAGTGACTGAGAAGGAAGGATATTCAGTAAGACACAATGGTATTAATAAATTAACAAATGATTATGAGAAATTATGTGCCAGCCTGGAGAGTCCTAGTTGAGCAGAAACTGAGAAATAAGGGAAAATCACTCAGTGATAGAGATTAGGAGGTTTTAAATTCTCGTTGACTTTGGATTTTACACTTGATTAAAAATTTCATATATTTTTTGTGGATTCCATATACTATCTTTATCTAAGAAATACCTTAAAAATCCAACATTATAATGTATAAGCAACAACTATAGTTACAAAAATGTAATAGTCTTATATTAAAGTCTAACCAGAAAAATTGAACACACTGCAAGTATTTACAACAGAGTAAATGTAGTGTGGGGAATAGGTGTATGGGTTATGAAAATCTGAGAATCAGGGGATATGTGTAAAAACTGTGACTATTGTTAATACAAAGAGCTGGAGGAAAATGAAAAGAAAAGAAAAAGCAGTATTCTTAATGCCAAGGACCTAGGATGACTGGGAATCTGAGACCACCTGAAACTATTCTATAAGATCTGGAACTCCAAAATAGATGCAGTCTTTGCACTAGAGCCTGTCAATGCCAGGACACCTTGCCAGCACTTCCCATCAGCTAACTACTCCAGAAAGCAGCTGATTTTGGTGCCTAGGAAATCTTCCTATCTAGTTGCAAGGTAGCAGGTTGTAGAAGCTAGCAGAGCAGAAAGGTGAGGCGTGGTGTCAGGGATGGTCAACCCAAGACCAGTGCAGAACCTCAGCCCATGCTAGCCACTTCTCTCAGTTTGAACTCAATAGGAAACCTCTAGGTTAAGCAATGCAGAGTCATCTACATTTTGTGATGTAGAGTAATGTGACACTTATGTGAATAACACAATCTTTCTGTCTTATGCTAATGTGTTAGAATAGCAAATGAGTTCAACAAAGAATATATATCCATATGAGGAACATCCCGGAGTTAAGAGATTTAAGTCATGGTCTATTTTGTCAAAAGCTCACCAAGCGCAAGTTGCTCTCAAATATAAAACAACCCAATGAGATGTTTGAATACATTTAATCAAAAAAGAATAACTCTTTAGATTTCAAATTGTCTGCATTTTTCACTGAAGATTAAAATCCTGTACTTCAAAATATCAAGTCAAGTTGTGAATATTTTCCTAAAGTATACTTGTTAATTATACATGTATCAGTTAACTATCCTTGATCATGCCTCTTATTTGCTAAAGGCTTACTAACTTTTGAAATTTGTCACATGTCAAAGCACTTTTCTTAATATACTATGGTTGTCATGCCTAAATAATATGTATTTGTTTTCCGTTTAAAGATCCTCCCAAACTATCATTAAAATAGTAATAGGAGGGCCGGGGATTTAGCTCAGTGGTTTCGTTGCCTGCTGCGCAAGCTCAAGGACCTGAGTTCGATCCCCGGCACCAAAAAAAAAAAAAAAAAAATAGTAATAGGAAACTAAATTTCAAAGGTCCTTTATATGTATTTTCCTTTCATTAAGATTGGAAGATAATACTTATAAAATAATCCTGTAAGTATAATCATTTTAAATAGAAATTTAACATTGTTGTATTTTGTTTTATTTTATATCATTTTATTTTATTTTATTTTTGGTACCGGGGATCGAACTCAGGTCCTTGCACTTGCGCAGCAGGGGGCAAAACCACTGAGCTAAATCCCCGGCAACATTGTTGTATTTTAGAAGTTTTTCTTCAAAAAAGAGAATTCTAGAAATTAACTTCTGAAAAAGGGAGTTTGTTCTCTATTTACAATTAGATTTACAATTTTTTTAAAGATACTTCCTCAAACAAGTAACTATTGTTTGTAGAATTAAACTTCTAAATTCAGGGCAATTGATTTCCAGTAAAATGGAGACCCTAATATTGACAACAATCAATAATGTTTTAGTGTTTAGTAGCCAATTCATTTTAATCCCTGAAACAACAGATTTCAGCAGCTTGAGTAATAGAATTAATTATAGCTCCAGTATTCTCATTTAAGACCAAATTTCCTTTGGCTAGTAGATAACTTTATAAATATTAAATTGAAAGTTTTTGAGGGAGTCTCCCTAATGTAGGACTCTTAATAAAATAAATGTTAAAGTGGTCATGCCCTACTGAGGACTGAGATGATATGGGCCTTCCACCTGAATAGTACCTGCTCCATAATAAAGTAGGCCTGTTGTGAAAATAGTAGGTAAATGGAGGATAATTTAGTGGCATATTCCTTGTGGAAAGCTACATTTTATTTCACTTTAATATGTTTCTGACCAAATTATGTAAGATATGTAATTGTAGTAGTGAATAGATCTTAGAAAAAAGAAAATGAAAGAAATTTACTCTTCTGCTTTTCCCACATTAGTATAACAGGGCCTAAAGACTATATGTTTTGGGGCATCTTTAGGATCCAGAAACCAAGAATATTCTGTCATTAATCCATGAGTTGCCTACTCAAATTGATAAAGCATCTATTCAGCTTCAGGAACTACAGTCAAGTGCAATCAAATTACATTTATGATTAACTATCACTACAGGTTTTCTGTGTACCTTCAGGATTGGAGATAATTATGAGGTTTGGTAAAGTAGTTATTAAGACATCAGATTATGAATTAAAATGCAAAAAGCACTAAAGCTATCTTTTTTTTTTTTTTTTTTTTGGTACCAGGGATCGAACTCGGGTCCTTTTGCTTGTGCAGCAGGTGGCAAAACCACTGAGCTAAATCTCCGGCCCAATAAAGCTATCTTTTAAAGTTAACTTTCAAGCAAGCTTCTTTGCCTTGTTATGTCTTCAATAAATATTTGTTAACTTAAATTATTTGAATTCCATTACCATATAAGTTACATTTCAGATTCAGGTTTAAATAATTAGAAAATTAAAAAAACCATATTACATATTTTAAGATTTAAAAGATTAAGAGAAATTGGCTAATTTATGTATGTTACCAAACTACTCAAAAACTGACTGAAAATTAAAAAAACTCAAATCAGGTAATTTCAGGCAATGATTATTGAAAAGTCTCTGATTTCCAAATGGAGCATGTATTTATTCAAAACATTGTCCGATGTATGTTTTCATTTTGATATAGGAAAGAGTTGGCTGAGCATACCCCTTCTCCTGTCACAGCCAGAATGGGGGAGGTTTGACTGACACCTGTCACTCTCTTCCTCCTTGCTTCCCTTTGCCCTGCCTTCCATGGCCCCTGAGGTAGGACCCAGATGGCTTACCTCTATATCTTCTCCTCTCCTTTAAGGCCATCTGACAGTAGGTGTGACTGGGCTGTCAGCTGCAGTGCCCTTCCCCGTCTCTGGCAACCCCAGATGCTGCAGCTCTCTAAGAAGAGAGGGATACCACCCCTAACACGGCAAAGACTAGAGAGGGATCTGAGCCCTTTATTAACATCCTCAACTTGCCAACTCCCTATAAGCTGTGGTGAACACAGACAGCTATACCTCCTGATGATTCTCTGGTTTTGGCCCTGACATTTTTCACAGAGGTGAAACAGCTGTCAGTCGAACAGCCCATACCCTCAAATGCTTCCATGACAGCTAAGATTGTCCTCAATGCCCTTCACCCACTCTTGGAGGTGTCTATTCTAATTACAGTGGGTTTGAATTTGAACTAAGTAGTAGAATTGAATTTGGACTAATCAGAAGCCTTGGATTAGAAGACTTGAATTTAAACCAATTTGGGCCAATTAGCATGTGCAAATCTGGATCAATCACAGGCTGGCAGCTGGTATATAAGTAGCACCCCTTCATGTTTCTCAGGTTGCCTGGAGCACTGCCTCTCTTGTGCTGCGGCTCTAGTGCTGTTTAAGTAAAGTCTTGCTTTGGTGGACCTATAACTCTGCTCATGATTTATTTCTTTAGTATGATGGGATATAAATCTAGGAGAATTTTTATCCCAACTAGTGTGGACAGAACAGTCTTTAAAAAAAGACCTATAAACACCAGGAACAGTTAGCCCTGAAGAACTTCAGAGAACAGCAGATGAAGATCAGTGTCATAGCGCAGAAACCAGCAGGGCTGACAGACATAATCCAGCATTAACTGATGTGGACTGTCAGCATCAGGGTACAGAGTTACAACAGACTTATTGACTCTCAAAACCCTGGGACACTGGCAGAACTGCAGTTTCCAAATGCATGATTTCTGTTTGAACCAAGCAAAAGAACCTTCAACTGATTGGCAACAGTTTCATCATATAATTTATAATGAATGAGCTTGTTTTCCTTACACTTATCAAATATTTTTTATTATTAAATTCTTTTATTTGTACATTGTAGGTATACAACACAATTACATTTCTCATTGGGAATTGTACCTTTACATAATGCATCTTGGTTCTTATTTTTTCCCCATTCCTAGCCCTCCCTTCATCCCCTCCACACTTCCCTATTTACAAAGACTTTATTTCCATTTTTTCCATTTCTCAGCATTTTTTCCTTTCCCTTCTTTCCTTTCCCCTGCCCCTCCCACTACCCCTACCCCTTTGGACCTTTTCTTCCTATTTTATATTATCGATTATTCATTCTAATCATTGGTGCATTTTAGGTATACAATATAATGGCATTCATCATTGGAAATTCGCACCTTTACATAGTCTCTCTTGGTTCTTATTTTTCACCCTTGCCCAGCCCTCCCTTCAACCCCTCCATTCCTCCCTATTTACAAAGATTTTCTTCCTATTTTTCCATTTTCTCGTATTAATCCCATTCCCTTCTATCCTTTCCTCTAGCCCTCCCATTTCCTTCCCCTTTGCCCCTTTTCTTCCTATTTCACATTACCTATTATACATTTAGTCCTTATTTACACTTTCAGTTTCTCACACCAGAGAAACTATTTGGTATATATACATGTGTGTCCTATTTATTTCCCTTAGGAGCACTGCCTCAATGTGCATCCACTTAGCTATAAATGTCTCTAATTTCTCATTTTTTATGGCTGAGTAGTACTCCATTTTATAAAAAAACCCCACATTTTCTTTATCCAGTCTCCAGGTGATGGGCATTTGGGCTGTTTCCAAGTTTTCGCTATTACAAGTTGTGCTGCTATGAACATGGGCACACATATATCACTGTGGTATGATTCTTCTAATTCTTTGGGGAAGATCCCCAGCAGTGGAATAGTGGGGTCAAATGGGACTTCCAGTCCTAGTTCTTTGAGATATCTCCATACTGATTTCTATAGTGCTTGCACCAGTCTACACTCCCACCAGCAGTGGAGCAGGGTTCCTCTTTCCCCACAGCCCAACCAGCATTTGTTATTGGTTGATTTCATGATAGCAGCCATTCTTTCTGGAGTGAAGTGGAATCTCAGCGTTGCTTTCATTTGAATCTCTCAAATTACCAGTGATGTTGAACATTTTTTCATGTATTTATTTGCTATTTGTACTCCTTTGTCTGAGAAATGTCTGTTCATTTCAGATGCCCATTTTTGGATTGGGTCTTTAAATTTGGGAGGTCTGATCTTTTTAAGTTCTTTATAGATTCAAGATAATAGACCTTTGTCTGAGAAAGAGCAAGTGAAGATTTTTTCCCACATTGTGGGTTGTCTCTTCACACTGCTGGTGGTTTCTCTTGCTGTGTAGAAGCCTTTTAATAAGAAGAGATCCCACTTGTTGATTGCTTGTGCTAGTTCCCGGGCAACTGAGGTTTTGTTCATAAAATCTTTTCCTACACCAATGTCTTCAAGGGTTCTACCTAACCTCTGTTCCAACTGGTTCAGAGTTTCTATTTTAATATTTAGATCTTTAATCAATTTTGATTTTAGTTTAGCACATGGTGACAGATATAGGGCTAGTTTTAATCTTTGGCAAGTTGAAACCCAAATTTTCCAGCACCATTTATTAAAGAGGCTATCTTTCCTCCAGTAAGGGTGTTTGGCTTCTTTATCGAAGATGAGATAGCTGAGTGTGTCGGGAGTTGTTTCTGCATCTTCTAATCTGTTCCACTGTTCCTCAGGTCTGTTTCTTTGCCAGTACCATGCTATTTTTATCACAGTAGCTTTGTAATATAGTTGCAGGTTGGGGATTGTGATACCCCTGCCATGTCTCTGTTACCTAGAATTGCTTTTGCTATTCTGGGTCTCTTCTTGCTCCAGATGAATTTTTGGATTGTTTTCTCAAGTTCCAAGAAGTATGCTGCTGGGATCTCAATTGGAATTGCATTAAATCTATATAGCAGTTTTGGAAGTATGGCCATTTTCACTATATTAATCCTTCCTACCCAGGAGCAGGGGCTGTCTGTCCATTTTCTGATATCTTCCATCTCTTTTCAGAGTGCCATAGTTTTCAGAGAAGAGGTCTTTGATTTCTTTTGTTAGGTTGATTCCTAGGTATTTCAGTTTCTTGGATGCTATTGTGAAAGGAATTATTTGCCCTATTTCTCTCTCAGTGATTCTGTCATTTGTGTAGAGGAAAGCTATTGATTTTTGTGTGTTGACCTTGTAACCAGCTACTTGACTGAATTTGGTTATTAAGTCTAGAAGACTTTTGGTGGAGTTCTTGGGGTCTTCTATATAGAGTATCATGTCATCTGCAAATAATGACAATTTGAGTTCTTCATTACCTATCTTTATTCCTTTTATTTCTTTCTCTTGTCTAATTGCCATGGCTAATGTTTCCAAAACTATATTGAACAAGAGTGGTGATAGTGGACATCCTTGTCTTGTTCCTGACTTTAGTGTGAAGGATTTCAATTTTTGACCATTTAGTGTGATATTGGCTGTTGATTTTTCATAGATGGCTTCTATCAGTTTGAGATAGAGACCATGTATTCTAATTTTTTGTAGGGTTTTTATCATAAATGCATGTTGGATTTTGTCAAATGCTTTTTCTGCATCTATGGAGATAATCATAGGGCTTTAGTCCTTGGCTCTATTGATTTAGTGTATTACATTGATTGATTTGTGTATATTGAACGATCCCTGCATCCCTGCGATGAATCCCACTTGATCAGGGTGTATGATCTTCTTGATGATCTTCTGGATTCTGTTTGCCATTATCTTATTAAGGATTTTTGCATCTATGTTCATTAGTGAGATAGGCCTATAGTTCTCTTTTTCAGTTGGGTCTTTCTCTGCTTTGGGGATCAAGGTGATGCTTGCTTCCAGGAATGAATTTGGGAGTATTGCCTCCCTTTCAATTTCACTGAAGAATTTAAACAGCACTGGCCCCAGTTCCTCTCTAAATGTCTTGTAGAATTCAGCAGTGAAGCCATCAGGGCCTGGGCTTTTCTTAGTCGATAAGTTTTTAATTACATTTTCAATTTCATTGGTTGATACTGGGTTGTTCAGAGTTTTTAGGTCTTCTTTGTTCAACTTTGGTAATTCATATGTATCTAGGAATCTGTCCATTTCTTCTGTGTTGTCCATCTTATTGGCATATAGGTTCTGGAAGTAAGTATTGATGATCCTCTGGATTTCTGCTGGGTCTTTTGTAATTTCACCCTTTTCATTCGTAATTGCATGGATTTGGGCCTTTTCTTTCCTTTTTCTGACAAGGTTGGCTAAGGGTTTATCAATTTTGTTGATTCTTTCGAAGAACCAACTCTTGGCTTCATTGATTTTTTGTATCATTCTCTTAGTCTTCATTGCATTGATTTCTCCTCTGATCTTTATAATTTCCTCCCCTGTGTGAGCTTTGAGGTTGTCCTGTTCTTCTTTTTCTAGAAGCTTGAGGTTCAGCATCAGATTGTTTAATTGGGCTCATTCTGTTTTCCTAATATGCACAGTCACGGCTATGAATTTCCCTTGTAAGACTGCTTTCACTGTATCCCATAGATTCCGATATGTTGTATTGTCATTGTCATTTAATTGAAGGAACTGTCTGATGTCTTTAATTTCCTCTGTGACCCATTGGTTATTCAGAAGTGTGTTGTTCAATTTCCACATGTTTATGAAATTTTTTGAGTTTCTTTTTCTATGGATCTCCAATTTCATCCCACTATGGCCTGATAATATACAGGGGATAACTTCAATTCTTTTGCACTTACTTAAACATGTTCTATGTGTGAGTATGTGGTCTATTTTTGAGAATGACCCATGTGCAGCTGAGAAGAATGTGTATTCTGATTTTGTGGGGTGGAAGACTCTGTAAACATCTGTTAAGTTCATTTGTTCAAGAGTTCAATTGAGTTCTAGTATTTCATTACTTATTTTTAGTCTAGTTGATCTATCTATTTGTGACAGTGGGGTGTTGAGGTCCCCCACTACAATTGTATTAGTGCATATATGACTTTTCATGTCCATTAGTATTTGTTTTATATAGTTGGGTGCACTAGTGTTTGGTGCATAGATATTTATGATTGTCATCCCTTCCTCTTGGATTCTTCCCTTTACAAGGATGTAGTGTCCTTCTTCATCTCTCTTAATCAGTGTTGGTTTGAAATCTACTTGATCTGCCAAGAGGATAGCTATTCCTGCTTTTTTTCGGGTTCCTGTTGCATGGAGTATTGTTTTCCACCCTTTAACTTTCAGTCTATGAGTTTCCTTTTGAATTAAGTGTGTTTCTTGTATGCAGCATATTGTTGGATTTTGCTTCTTGACCCATTCTGCCAGTCTCTTTCTTTTGATTGGTAAATTGAGACCATTAACATTGATGGTTATAACTGAATCCTATTTACTTGTCATTAGCATGACTTTTTTTTTCTGTTGGGTTCTCCCCCTTTACATTTAATTTCTTGTCATGCCAGATGGGTTCATTCTGCTTTGGTTCTTGGGGTTGTGATCCTCAATGTCTGTTCCTAGGATATTGTGTAAAATTCCTTGGAGTGCTGGTTTGGTATTCAAGAAGTTCCTAAGGTGCTCTTTGTCATGAAAGTATCTTATTTCTCCATCCATTTTGAAAGATAGTTTTGCAGGGTACATCATTTTGGGTTGGAGACTCTTTTCTTTTAGGGCTTGGAATATGTCACTCTTCTTGCCTTGATGGTTTGTGTTGAGAAGTCTGCTGTGATTCTAATGGGCTTTCCTTTGTATGTGATTTGTTTCTTTTCTCTAAGTGCTTGCAGAACTTTTTTCTTCTGTTGAATTTCTGGAATCTTAATAATTATATGCCTATGTGTAGTTTTTTTTTTTTATCAAGGCTATTTGGAGTCCTGTATGCCTTATTTATCTGTATGTCAAGCTCTTTTCCCCTGCTTGGGAATTTTTCTGCCCTTAGGTCTGTGAAGAGATTTTTTATGTCATCTGCACTCTCTCCTTTTTCTTCATCGACTCCAATCAGTCTTATGTTATTCTTCTTTGCATCATCTGGCAGCTGCTGGATTGATTTCTTATATTCCCTTATAATTTTGAAGCAATTTTTCTTTTCCTGGTCACTAATTGCAATCTTATCTTCTATATCTGAAATTCTGTCCTCACATTGGCTCATTCTGCCATGTAGACTTTCAATGGAGATTTTCATGTCCTGGAAATCTATTTGCATCTGTTTTATGGATTCCATTTGTTTCCTATGTTGGGATTCCATCATGTTCCTGAGCTCCTCTCTAGATTTATTAATCATGTCTTGCACTAGGAGCACAATTTCTCCTGTTATCTGAGAAATTATTTCTGATTTCATGTTTTCCAGATCCCCTTTTGTTGCCAGTTCAGTGGGTCCAGGTGTTTGAGTATCAGAGTGTTCCATCTCATTTCCCTTTGGGGTTGCTTTAGGTGATCTGGAAGTCTGATTTTGAGACGTATTTATGTGTTTTCTCATTTTGACTGTGGCGGGGGGCTGTTAGCACCTGCACGGATTACCTCCTCTGAGCTGGAAGAGGTGGGACGGGGCCAGGAGCAGCGGCAGGGATGGTGACCCAAAAGCCCTTTCCTTTGGGCTGGGAGCAGTGGGAGGGATGGTGGCCTGGAAGCCCATTCCTCTGGATCAGGAGCAGTGGGATGGTGGCTCAGAAGCCCCTACCTCTGGGCCAGGAGCAGTGGGACTCAGTACCATGGTCTGGTGGTCTGGTGTCCTCTGCATCTTTGTAGTGTGGAACCAGGTGTCTGTACAGAGGAGGGGGGGGGCAGTGGATTGTTGCCGGGGCACGGGCTGATTCGGCATCTTCCATGCAACTCGGGACCTCGGTAGGGCATGCGCAGACCTGCCTGTCTGCAGCAGGGTGATTCGTTGTCTTCCAAGGGACTCGGGACCTAGGTAGGGCATGCACAGACCTGCCTGTCTGTAGTGGGCTGATTCGGTGTGTTCCACATGACTTGGGACCTCGGTAGGGCATGGGCAGACCTGCCTGTCTGCAGAGGAGTGGTTCGGCATCTCACTTTTCAAATATTTAGAGCATAAATAAGTCAGAACATTTAAAGTTGAAATAGAGCTTCCATGGCTGAACTTGGCTTTCAGTTTAATAAAGTAATAGATTAATATTTTGAATATCTCCCTCAAACCTAATTTATCCTTACAGTAATTAACACTTGAAATCTGATATATTTTACATGTTCCTATTGCCTGGAATATTTAAGTATGACCTTATCTGCATACTACTTTATAAACTAAAATTACTAGATATTAAAGAATTCTAGAAGGCATTTAGTAGTTCCACTGTTAGAAACAAGTGGTAGACTTGGCAATGTTCTAGGCTAGTATTATAGATAGCCAATCCAAACAACACATTTAATACTAGCTTTAAAATCACTAAATATTAGAAAAGCATGGTGGTTTACTCCTGTAAACCTAGTTACTCAGAAGACCTCCCCCACCCCTGATTTTCCTTCAGTATTAATGAAATAGGTTCTAGTATCAATATTGATCTTGAAAACATGACCTATTTTTATACAAGATTGTTATTTTCAAAGGTGACAGGAAGTTGTGGCTGCCCATGTGCTCTTGGAGGCAGGAAGGTGAGACTTTGTAATCATGATTTATCATGCTCCCTGTAGCATGCACACTTACTTCTATGCTTCCCACTTATGCTAGCATTCATGAAGGCCAAGACTGACCATCTTGTTTATCATTTAATTGTCCCCTTCCACCTCCACTTTCTCTATCATAGTACCTCAAACAAGAAGGCACTCATTATATATTTGTTAAATAATAAGAAAGTGACACAAGTGTATTTTTCTTTAAGAAACAAATGATCTAATATTCTAGAAATAAACTCTATTAACACTTTGATATCTACACATAGAAAATCAAGTGTAGTGCATACATGAGTAAAATCAATCTGAATGTATCCAAAAATCATCCTGCTCAGGGCAGGAAAGCTGCACTCCATCCTAAGATCAGTAGACAGATGACTATACAATGACAGCTTATCACACCATAGTTCCAGCCTAAAAGTTACTGTGGTGCCCAGAAATTATATAAACTAGGGATAATTGGCAATGAAGCATTGATGAGGGAGGTAAAAATATCAATATCTGGGTTTTGTGGCCTAATAAAAGCAGTGTTCACAACCATATAAGTTAATTGATCTTGTTGGAATTTCTGAATGAAACAGAAGGGTGATAGAATCTTTCTTCTGAGGCAACTAATGAAAGACCCCAGAACTTTACCCACTGCATACCTACCTGTCATTGAGTACTACCCTTTAACTCTTGATAAGACCTGATTTCTTTGAACTTATTGCTCATATGCATATGCAAGTTATTTTGTGTAGCTGAGTGTTCGTTACATTCAATATCCACACAATCATCTGTGGATCTCATTAACATGTCAAAAATTCGGTAAAAACTAGTTTATAAAATTTGTCAAAGAGCCCTCATACTAAAAAGTGTAAGTATGTGACTGTGAATTTCAGAATCACTTGCCAATGATAACACACAGCCCTTTATGTAGTTTAAGGAGTGGATTGTTATAGTCTGAAGGAAGTATAAAATACAGAGAACTATCCCTGGAGACAGTGGTTATGCTATAAGTACTGAACAAGGTTGGTGAAGAAACACAACTCATTGCAGATGATGAATAATTTGGAAATGTATGATCAAAGACGTGCAGTAAATAATACATTTATTCTTGCCCAAGTCCAGGGATCTTTGATCTGAGGGTTGATCCTCTGAATTCATAGCAGATGAAATTGCCTTTGCTAAGGCCACAATCTGAGACATCAGGAGTCTGAAGTGTAAAACCAAACAACTGAATGAGATAGAATACGCATGCCTGATAGAAATCATTGTCTTCACTCACTAGAAATTCAGTCTTTAAATTCCATTGAGCCATTGACTTATGTATAAGATACATTTAGTATTTAGAATTCTTTATATTTAGGAAATTTCCTAATATATCTATTTACTTATAATTGTTTTGTGGTTTAAATGAGGATCAAACTAAACTCCAGAAAAATTAATAAATGGTTAAACAAGCACTATTTTGCATATCATGAAATCTTATTAGGTTGAATGTCATTACTAGCTTCACATAGCTGAGTGTAGTGTGTATATATATACAGCCAATTATATAAAAAAAATTTTTAACATTTTTACTTATTTCTTTTTTTTTAAGGGACAAAGTCTCACTATGTTGACCAGACTGACCCAAGGCACATGGGCCCAAGTAATAACTCCTGCCTGAGCCTGCTGAGTAGCTAAGACTGCAGGCACATGCCAACATGCTTTGTTCTCTTAATATAATCCTACATATGCTCCTGGAAACATATTTAAGTATCAAATTAATTTGAGATTATTCAAGAACACTGTATTTTCAGTAATGATGTGTCATATAGTATCAGGTCCATTTGAAGCTATATATACACAACTATCTGCAATGTAAAATATATTACCTATTCTATATTTCCTCTGCTCCCAAAAAGAAGCCTGATTTATTTTGGTTTCTTAACTAATTCTTTACTCAGTGAGATTATTCAAATTTTCTTTCCTGAGTGGTTTGAACCATTATTAGTCCTGCCTGAATCAGAGTGTTGTTGTTGTATCGAGTACAATCACAAGATTGTATAAGAGGTACCTTAGAGGATTTCCTTTATTACAGCCACACTCTACCTTAGCCTTACCTTCCCATAAAAGTTGGGATTAGTGACCCCAGGCAGTATAATAAAACCCCTTTTTATGTCTATCTATTCAGCAGAATAAAGATTTCATAGTGGATAAGTGATGATTTCACTTGTAAGTTGAGTAAATTCACTTTTGTGGGATCTAATCCAAGCATTCTTCCTTTCAGAAATAAGACTTTCAGACCTACAGACCCTAATATAATAGGGACAGAAAACAAAACTGTTGCTAATGAATCACTAGCAGTAATAGTAAGAGGAGTTGCTCTCTTGATTATATAACCCATGAATGTAGGCCAGAAGAGAACCATATACAGTGCTGCTTTATAACATATATTTCCTAGAGGACATTGCTTCAGCTGTGTGAAGTGTTGTCACCTACATGATATTATAATCTAGCTTTAAAGACTAGTGATCATTCTAACAAGATAGTTGCTTCAGTAAGATGAGGTATGGTAAGACCAGTGGATCCCATGGAACCAGTGTTGCACTTCATTTGTTGTGAAATTAGTACTTTGCTCAGACTATGTTGAGGAGAATATCCGGATGGTGTGTAAGGGATTCTGTAAGTGTGTGGTAGTTTTGGCAAAGATATTGTGCCCAAGAAAGAGAAAGCATATGTGGAGTATTTGTTCTAGTAAAAAGATGTTTCTTCATCACAATGAGAGAAATCTACTATAATAAATCTGCCATCAGGTATATTAATCTGATTGACCCATTTAGGTAATGGGGCCATATTGGAGACTGAATATTAGTTCTTGCTGTTAGCAGATTAGGTATTCTGAGGTGGCTAATGTTAAACCGGTCTTGTTAAACCGGTCTTGATAAATCGAAGTCCAGATTGCTAAACCTATTCATAAGCTCCATCTCTGCCATGGTGGTCATTTTGTTCATGAGCCTGTTGGTCAGTGAGAGAAGTGGTTGGGGAAAATGACTGATTAATGTCCATAAAATGAGTCATCCTAACCTCTTGACTAAAATCCTGTTCTGTTGAGATACCACCCTTTGGTGAACATTCACAAGAAAAATCTTTCCACTCAGAGATTCTGAAAGACCTGTCTACATATTCCTTCCCTAAACTTCCTTGTTACTAATTTTATAATCAATCATGTTCTTTCTAAGCCTCCAGTTGTGCAATTGGATTATTAACCTCAGCTAATAATTTACTCAAATCTCTGACCATCTCTTTCCCAGAAAAACAATCAAACACATTCTGTTAGCTCACCACTAAACGTTTTCCTTCATTCTTGTTCTTCAAGAACATTTCAGAATGGGACTCTAGTGCTGTATTCACTTGGGGAAATTGTATAGAACCATCTCAAAACCAAATCCAAGTTGTTCTTTCCTTGGTCATTGATTATCAGAAATTCCTCGTGAGGTGACAAGAGAGGGTTGGGAGAGGTAAAATAACAGTTGTAGGAGAGGAAGACAAGGGTAAGTAAGCCAACTACATCCTCATGCAACCATCTTGATTCTTCAAAACCTTTTTGAGCAGGTCTTTATATACCACTTCCATTTGAGGGTAATGGACAAAAAACTTAGTAGCTTAGTAGCACCGATGGCATCAAGTTCATGATGGAAAGCTCTGATGGTAATTTTATATCTCTTGGCCAAGCACTTGTTGTCTACCAAGGATTATCTCCAGAACCAGCCAGCATTCATGAGTCCAGAGTGAAAAGTTGAGAGTTACGCCTGGTGGTCAACATTTTGGTTTCTGCTCTTGATATCTTAGACTTTTTTGGTTTAGAAATCTTACTTTCAAAAGAAGGAATAGTTCTACCAGAGGACAGAACAATGATTCTGTTGATCCTGAGACTACCACCAGGCCAATTTGGTATTTTTTCCCTTTGAGAAATGGAACTTAGTGACTTAGACCTAGTCTATTTAATGTAAAAGAAGTCTTTGTTGTGTAATTTCCAAGATTAAATTACTAACTATGGAAGCTTCTGTCTTGGGGCCTCCTGCATGCTCCTTACCTCTTTGATAACTTGCTCTCAGGAAGCCATGTACCATTTTTCAGGACACTTATGGAAGCCTAATAGAACATACATGTGATTGAGAACTTTACTGAAACCCAAACAGATTGAATAATCAAGACATATATGATCCTGCAAATGAATCCTTCCATGGTAAGGTCCAGAGTTGAGATGGTATCTTAACAGAAACCCCATGAGAGACTTTTATCTAGAATATCCCCAATAAACTACCTCCATATCTCTGATTCACAGAAACTGAGAGACAATAAGTGTTTATTGGTTCAATTTTCTAAGTTTTGGTATAATTGATTGTGCAGCAATAGATAACCAGTACTAATACTAAAATTGATCTGACCTACATTCTCCAAGTGTTGAAGGCTTGTGACATTTGGTCTCAATCTGAATACAGCTCAGCAGAAGATAGCTGAGGATGGCATAGAAGGATTTTGTAGGTCATTAAATGAGCCTCTGCTTTTATGTGAGTTGGGAGTGATATTATGAGGTTTGGAGCAAAATAATGACATGATCTCATATATGCTTAAAACTACCATCTGGCTGCTTGGCTAAGAATAGGCTACAAGAGGCTTAAAGCAGGAAGACATGTTAGGAAAGTATTGTAGTAATCAAGCTGAAGAGGATAGAGTCTCAGACTAAGATGTTAACAATGAATAGTGTGAACAATGTTTGGATTTTGTGTAGCTCTGAAAGTGGACCCTACAGGATTTTCCAATAAATTCAGTATGAGTTGAAAGAAAGAAATCAAAATGGCTGAATCAGCTCATCTGAGCAGCTGATTTTTCAGTTATCTACTGAGACAGACAAAAGTAGAACTCATGTGGAAAAGAGTTCAAGAGTTTGTTTTAAATATTTTGAATTTGAGTCAAATATTAGATTTTCAAGCAAAAATGTCAAGTAGGCATTTGGATACATGATCCTGAAGTTTGAGTGAAAAGTTTGAGCTGTTGGTATATATTTGAGAATTGTTGGAAACTATTAAAGCCTTAGGACACAATGAGCTACCCAAAACAGTGAGCAAAGACAAAAAAAAGAACACAACCGCAAAACCAACCCAAAGGGCTCCAATCCTTGAAATCCATCAAAGATGTGGAATAAAGAGGAGACATCAGGAAAGGAGAGTGAGAATGAATAACTAGTGGAACAGGAAGACCATTAGTTATTTTACCTGGCTTACTGTAACTGCCTATTTTCTCCCCACTTTCATGCTGTCTTATTTCCAATTCTTATTTCCAAAGCAGCAAGACAAGAGCAAATTTCTTTGTAAATCACCCTATAAAACATCTTTACTTTAAAGTCTTTGGAGGCATCTCTTAAACTTCCAAGCCTTGGCTTTGTATGGTCAAAACATCCAACTGTATTCAGAATCAACAAACTTTAGCTTGAAAGGTTTTCTTTGACCCTCCTAATCTACATGGTAATGATATTGAGTAATGTCAGAATTTCTGCTTTCCCATCCTGAATATTATGATTTGCTTCAGATTTAGATTTGCATATGCTGACCACAAGCATTGTAACTAACAGTTTGCTTTCAGTATAGCTTAACAAGAACAACAACAAACTTGATTCCTTTGGCTAAACTTCCCAGGTGTTGGTCACTGTTTTGTGTGCTGATTTAGGAAGGTCAGTTCAAAATAGGTGAAATACACCTCTTTTTGCATTGTAAAACTCAAAAAAACTTACTGATTATTTAGTGAAGAAAAACAAGCTAATTTTCCAAATTGAGTTATTTATATTGGGTACATGCTAACACTTTGTTCATCAGTAGTGCTTTATAATTTTTAAAAATTTCCATAGTACTATTTATTGTTTTTGGTAATATCAGTTAGATGAATTGTTACATTTTTCAACACATGGAAACATGAAAGTCAACATAAAAGAAATGTGTGCTTTTTTCCTTCTGTGAGTCTGTTTACTTTGTTACTCTTCTGATAAATTTTAATTTTCTCATTTTCAATTTAAAAAAATGTCAAAACAATATTATTGAGTCCTAGATACATGGTTAACATTGGATTCTAAGAAACTTAATGAGAGGTGCAAGCTTAATTCTTTACTATGAGACTCCTTTATTTGAGCTGTTTGTGTTCACAGATGATAATATGACCAGGAATGTCATTTTGAACAGAATAAAAATATGATCTTAGCAATGATAGTGCCATTAACATGATGTAGGATTTAGCAGTGACTTAATGAAAATCAGTGAATGCTCTGTGCAATGTTTTAACAGCCAATGGAAAATACTGCTTTATGTTTTTTATATCCTTTTTCTTTTCTTCCTCAAATTTTTTTGTTTATATGTTGACACAGACTTCTAATACAACATATTTCCTTTACACAGGTATTGATTTTTCTTTTCTTTTGAAAATTTCACATATTCAAGAAACTCAGGGATTCAGGATAATTTTATTCTGGCCCTTCAGCAAGTTTGGCTTCAATATTGCTTGTTATTTCCACCCTCAGTATTCTCTTAGGCAATTATTGAAAAAATGCATTTTCAATTGCTTTATGTCTTCTTTATACTTTCATTTGCTGTCATGCATCATTCACATTTCAGAAATGCCTTCCCTTTAAGAGGACAAGCAGTCTATGTTGTCTGGCTACGTGCTTTACAATTATGTTCTAGAGTACCTTATGGGATTTAAGTAGATTAATCTGCCTAAATAAAAAAAGGCATATCCAATATCACTGTGCTCCTGATCTCCTCATCAACAATCAGATACTCTTTTATTTTACTTCAAAAAACATTGAAAAAGGAAAAGAAAGAAATTGATTTTTTTTGTACACATACCTCCAGACTTACCTACAACTCAGTGCCTGACATGTCTATAATATCTGTGATGCATTAGGTATTCTGTTTAGGAACACCTCATGTTTACAAATTTCTTAGTGAATAAATTTAGCTTTTATTAGTTTAAATATAGACTCTCTTAATAATAAAATGATTTTTTAGGATGCTCTTTTGTTTTAAAGGAATTCCTTTTACATTTGTGCAGAGTTTATCTCCATATTTTTGTAGGAAAAGTATTTTACATTAGCAACTATGAAGGTAAGAAAAATTAGATATAAAGTGAACCAAATAACTCATTGATTCAGTTATTTCAACAAGCAATTTTCAATGCATTGTTTTATTAGACGTTATCTGATTGCTCCGTCTATATAAATATAGTATATAGTATATATAGCAATCTAAAGACTGCTGCTTTGAATGGTTCTGTTACCTTACCTCAAACTCTGCAAATGCAAAACTAAACCTGCTACCTCTCAAACCAGCTGCTTCTCATGCATAACTGTATGATATATGTGTATCTTTATTTTGGATTTCTATCTGAATCTTCACTGACTCATCTTTTCTAATCTTTAATAATCAAGAGATCACCCAAATTCTAAATCTAATGTTATTCCTTCACCCTTTGAGATTTGTTTCTTCTGTTCTATCCTCAAATCTAGCCTTTGCCTTCATGATCTTCTACCTCATCCTCTGCAGTATATTCTTACTTTTCAACGGAGGCCAATTAAACTCATTAAGAAATTTTTCTGACCAGAAATGTTCCACATCTTCTCAAAAGCTAGAAGACAAAGTTCATCCTGGCAAGGCAAGCACCTAGATCTCATCCAACTCCACATTCACTATTTCACAAGAAATGCCTACTTTTCTTTGCAGACTCATCACTGCTGCCTTTCAAAATGTTTTTTATATTCAAAATCTTAGTATTTTTTATTTTTGTCCAACAACTTTAAAATTTTAGAATATTTTTCATTTATATTTAGCATGTCATATTAATTTGTTTCATATTTAAAGTGATACATTAAAAAAATCAAACATTGCTTAATGGCAGTCAGTGTAAAAATGGCAAATCTCTTGCACTTTTCTTCTTTTTTATTAATACACCCAACTATACATGCTTATGGTATTCAGAATATTTTCATGTATGCACACAGCACTCTCTGATCATCTCCAATCATCTTTTAAACTCTTCTACTTCTTGTAAAATACTAATATCATCCACCCTCCATTCGTGTGGTTGATTTGCCTTTTTATTTATAAAAAATTTTCAAAATAATGTTTATATTGATATTCTTTGGCAAACGTATATTAGGAAATATCTTATGATTTTTCATCATGGTAGGTGATAACTCTCTTCCTCTCCTTAATATATTTTTCCTACTATTGAGTCAAGGAATAAAATATCTGTGCTACTTTTTCAGGCACCATTTATTTTTTTCATGGAATCACCGTTTCTTTTTTATTGAAGTTTTTATGTACAAATATTTTTATATCTAGATTGTTAAGAGGTTCTTCTGTCTATCTCTCTAGGTCTATTTACTTTCCTGGAGTCATTATTTCCAGAATCTTTCTCCTTCTGTTCCATATGTAGACTAGTAGTTACTTTTTTGGCCTGCCAATTTGCTACCAGCTGGTCACTCCCTTTTGTATGTGCCATAGATTGCTTTCTTGCCAAATCCTATTTTATGTAGCGTGCTGTCCAATAGATTCTCAATAAAGAAAACAGAAAAGTGGCTGAGAAGACCAGTAGAAAGCAAGAGCTGTAAAACTGACAGAGAAGAGCAGAGAATTTACTGACTCCTCACCACAGAGGTGGCAGAGTTTTGAACTCAATTTCTTCAGATTAAAAGGTCCAGTAGACACCTCAAATTTTCTATTTGGAAAGGAACTGTATTAGTTAGCTTTCCTGATTCTGGGACACATTCCCTGAATGTTAGACCCCCAATTTAAAGGAGGAGAGGCTTAATTTGCTCCTGATTCAAGGGATTTATTCCATGGCCAGTTTGCTCCAAGAAAGAAATATCATGGTGTAGTGAAATGACAAGGAATCTGCTCCCTAGTG
Organism: Heterocephalus glaber; assembly: GCF_053883595.1. Classification (NCBI taxonomy): domain Eukaryota; kingdom Metazoa; phylum Chordata; class Mammalia; order Rodentia; family Bathyergidae; genus Heterocephalus; species Heterocephalus glaber. The sequence goes on from NW_028258138.1 coordinate 39,873,886, forward strand.
GCATCCAGAGAGAGAAGAGAGAAGGCAGGGAGGGAGATGTTCCCCTCCAAATGCAAGCCCCTGGTGAGGCAACTTTTCCAAAATCCCCACCTAAAGCATTTGGGCTCCATTCTAGATCTAAACCATGAGAAGGACAAATTTTAACATTATTCAACATTATTAAATTGAATTGAGCCTTAAGGCAAATGGAATGAAACAATAAATAGTAACTTACCATAGCGGGAGGAAAAAACACAACTTTAAAAGTTCAAGTGAACTAAACAGACTTAACAGCCTGATAAACAAAATACAACATTCACCAGAGAAAAATCTGAGTCCAGAGTACTTATAACCTATCAACAGTATCCAGATAATAAAACATTTACTAGTCATGAAAATAAGCCACAAAATATAACCCAAAATTAAGGGAAAATCTGTAAATGAAAAAAATGTACAAGTTACCTAGATATTAGACATAATACAAAGGCTACAAAATATTATGCTATACCAGACTCTCCAAAGATCATTATCAAGATGAGCATTGATGTGTCAGAAATTCATAGAAGTAATTCCTGTGGAAAAAAATGGGGAAGAGTTGAAAAAAAACTGAAAGAGACATCAGGTTATGATGCAGATTTTTTTTTTGTACGTGGGATCGAACTCGGGGCCTTGAATTGCAAGGCAGGCAGAAGAACAACTGAGCTAAATCCCTGGCCCTGTGATGCAGATTTGACCCTAAGTAAAAAAGAGAAAGAAAGAAGTTTTGGTAGTCTGATTTTACACTCAAATGCAGTTCTAAAGAAGGGTATTGGAGAGTCTTTAGGTCAAATTTGGCTATCAGAAGAGTCTTGCATATTCCATGAAGCCAAAATATTATGGTACTGGTGAAAAAAAATCACATGGACCAAAGGAATGGATGGAGAGGTCAGAAATAAAACTACATACACACAGTCAACTATATTTTGACAACCCTATTAAGAATACACAATGAGGGCCACGGATTTAGCTCAGTGGCACCATGTCTGCCTCGCAAGCACAAGGTCCTGAGTTCGATCCCCAATACCAAAAAAACCCACCACAATGAATCTCATCAATAATTACTGTTAGGAAAACTGGATGTTTACATGCAAAACAACAAAATTGGACACTCATCTTACATCAAAAACAAATGGATGCACATTGAGGTGATATTCAAGTGAAATAAATAGGACGTGTAAATACAGAATAGTTTCTCTGGTGTGAGAAACTTAAAGTGTAAATAAGGACTAAAAGGTATAATAGATAATGTGAAATAGGAAGAAAAGTGGCAAAGGGGAAGGGGAAGTGGGAGGGGTAGGGGAAAGGAAAGAAGGGAATGGAATTAATATGAGAAAAGGAAAAAATGGAAACAAAGTCTTTGTAAATAGAGAGGGGTGGAGGGGGTTGAAGGGAGGGCAGGAAAATGGGGGAAAAAATAAGAACCAAGATAGATTACATAAGGTACAAATTTCCAATGATGAATGTTATTATATTATATACCTAAAATGTACCAGTAAAATTAATAAAAAAGAAAAGAAAAAATGTAAGACCTTAAACCATAAAACTTCTAGAAGAAACAGAGCAAAATATCCTTGACTTTGATCTCATCAGCATTTTTTTCTTTGATTATGCTACCCAAAATACAAATAGCAGAAGCAAAAATAAACAATAAGACTACATCAAATTGAAATGCTTCTACTCAGAAAAGTATCAAGAAATGAAAAGAAATGAAAGTTCAACCTACAAAATGCCAGAAGATGTAAGAAGTATATTTATACTATATAAGGAACTCTTACAATCCAATTGAGAAAAGAAATATATTGGTTTAAAAATGAGGAAGAGAACAAAATACACATTTGTCCCAAACAGACATACCAATGGCCAGTAACTGCATGAAAATATGTTCAACAGCACTAATCACCAGGGAACTGCAAATCAAAACCACCACAACAGGTATTATCTGACATGTGTTAGGATGCCTATGTTTAAAATTTTTAATAAATTGTTTAAGACAGTATTGAGAAAAGGAAATCCTGGTATTCTATTGGTAAGAATATAAATTGGTAGCCATTATGAGAAACAGTATGGAAGATCCTAAAAGTGTTAAAAGTGAAACTACTATATGAGCAAACAATCCCATTTCTGAATATTTATCCAAAAAGAATTAAATTCAGGATCTTGACAGAATACTTACATTCCTGTGTTCATTGCAGCATTATTCACAGTAGCCTATTTATGAAAATGATCTAAATGGACATCAACAAATGACTGTACAAAAATGTTGCATAAAAAGACAATATAAATTATACAGAAAAAGAAGAAAATCTAGCCACTGTGATAATATGTATGGACCTGGCAGACATTTAGACATTTTGCTAGGTAAAATAAGGCAAAGGAGTATAAACAACAAATGATTGTACTTTCATATGGAATCTAAGAGTCAAACAATAAAAGTATCGAGTAAAATGATGGTAACCAAAGGCTTCAAACAAGAGAATATGGATAAATAGTGATTAAAGTGTATTATATTTGAATTAGGCAAGTTGTGTGAGTTCTGGAGATCTAAAGTAGAGCCTTGAATTAAATCAAAATCGAGGACCAACCCAACATATATTTGTAGTGAATAAACTCTTCAATATAGCAACTTTACCTTTTGGGATGGGGAGTTAGAAAGAGTTGACTAGGGAGGGATAGATAGATAGAAGGATAGGGGAAGGTTAGCAGTGAGGACAGAGGACACAGGTGAGTGAAGGAAAAAGAGAAGAAAAGGAAAATAAAGAAGAAATCAGAATTAGGGCCAGAACAGGAACAAAAAGGGGGATGAAAAACAATGTCAGATAAGAAGAGAGTGAATGTGAGAGAGAGGAAGAAAAGAGAAAAGAAAGAAAAAAAAAGAAGAGAAAAATAAAAATTTGAAAAGAATAGGGAAAAAATTAAAAATAAGAGCAAAAAAATAATTTTGAAAATAACAAAAAATAAAAATGAAGGGCCTCCTTCAGGGTATGTCTCTGCTGTCACAATAGACAATGTGGACAGCAGTGTGCAGATAGAAGTCAATGAGTGTCAGCAAGCCAGTAGCTTGGTAGTAGTAGTAGTAGTAGTACCCACAAGTAGTAGTACCCATGAGTAGTAGTAGTACTAGTACTAGTACTAGTACCCAATAGTAGTAGCTAGTAGTAGTAGTACCCATGAGATTCTGGCAGATTTCTGGCTGCAAGTCTTAAGTTGAGCTCCTTGTTCTCCTTCAGGGTTGAACTCTGTAAGGTTCTACTTCAGGTTCCAGCTGCCCTTCCCTTGAAGATAGTCTGGGTTCTGTTGGGAGGTGATGATCCCTCTAACTTACCAAGTATGGTGGTCTGGTGAGCCTTTATTGCAGAGATTCTCTTCATTTTTCCAGTGGGCTTCAGTTTTCATCAAGGAGCCTGAGAGAGGCCCTCTACCTGTTGTTTACTTCTGCTCTGTCTTCTGGAGCTCAGGACAATGACCTTTATGCCCTCCCTGTGCCTTTGTAGTGTGGAATCATGTAGCATCAGAGCCAGGAGGCCAGAGGTGGGGGTTGTGGTGCCTCAGGCTGCAGTGAGTGTGGTGAGGGGTCCTCACTGTCTGGTTGATTGAAGGTGGGTGTTGTGCGGGATAGACAGAGTGGGGCTCCAGGTGGCTAGGGACCTTTCTCTCCACCTGCCTGGCTAAGCTGGTCTGTCATATATATATATATATATATATATATATATATATATATATATATATTATTAATATTTTGAATTCTGAAAATATATCTGGCCCTAGATTGTTGTATAGATGATATTAGCCTGTATTTTATAACCTCCCCAGAGTGTTCAAGGATAGCAGTAAATGAGTTTTTACCCAATTTTAAAAAATTTTTTTCTGAACTTTTAGATTTTAAAAATGCAGAAAAGGATTTAGGATTGCTACTTAGAATAAATGATAATCAATGTCAATGCTGTTCAGGAGATACATATGTTCACAATTTTATATTTTCTAGTAACCACATAAAAGAGATAGATGAAATTAAATTAAGACTAATGATTGTTTTATTTATCCCGATATATTTATATATTATTTCAACATATAACCAGTATGAAATTATTAACATATTTTTAATATTGCATTTTAAAAATCTAGTATATTTTCTAGACTTCCAAAAACACTCAATCCTAAAGTGCAAGAGATGCAAATGTCTAGAGCTATCATATTAAGCAGTGCAGACCTAAGTAAATAGAGGTTCATCACTGATGAAAAATTAATTTACAACATGTATGAATCTGGAGATCATCATGCTAAGAGAAATAAGCCAGGAATAGAAAGAGAAATACTGCATAATCTCCCTTATATGTGGAGCCTAATGAAACTGAATTCATAAAAGATGAGGTTAGAAGGATGTTTACCACAGGCTGGCAGGGATAGTGTGAGAAGGAGGAAGTTGTGAATCAAAGGGTACAAAATTTCAGATAGGAAGATTAGGTTTTGAGACCCACTGAGCTACAGGTGACTCCAGTCAATAATAATGTGCAATACATCTTTTCTGGAGGTTTTCTTCCCATGATTTCATTTACCCTTGTCAACTATAGTTAAATATTAAATGAAAAATTTTAGAAATAAACAACTCACAAGCATTATATTGTTTCTATTCTGAGTAACATGAGGAAATCTCAGGCTCTGCTGCTTCATCTTTCTCAGATGTGAATGATCCCTTTGTCCTGAATATTCATGCTGTTTACACACAACCCACCTAAATCAACTGTCCTGATATGGCAGGGTTTGTATATAAGATTCAGTACTATTTGAGGTTTCAGATGTCACTGGAAATCTTGGAATGTACCTCCCACAGATAAAAGTGGCCAGCTGTATTAGCTGTACTATATCTGAGAGTAATGTCTTATCAAAAATAATATAAATTATCAAGGCTAGAGAAATATTTATTATCTTGATTTAATCATACCACATTGTACACATATATCAAATTGTCACATTGGATCTATCTCATAGATATGTACAATTATGATTTGTTAATCAAAAACCAAACCAGACTAAAACATTGAACAGGACTAATAGAAACAATAAGGATGGAATATATCTCAAAACACAGGCAGGTTTCATAATGAATGAATTTAATAATGAATTTCATAATCCATAATGAATGACTAATTTGTACTTGGAAATAGCATAAAAGACCTAGTTCAACTTCAGGATGAATTTTAAATGCTCAGATTGGATAATTTAGTAATGCTGACCTAGAAGTGTGGTGGTGATACTGAGATGATATAGATGGAAGTATGTTTTTAGCTCTAAGTATTTTTCACTTTTCCTGTTATTTCCAGTTTGCTGGGAATTTTAGTCATGAATGGATGTTGATTTTTGTCAAATGCCCTTTCTGTAGCCATACATTTTTATACCTGTTTCTCTTTTTCATGTATTAATATGATAGCTAAATTAATTATTTTTAATGGATTTTATTTTTAGAGCTGGTCTAGGTTCACAGCAAAATTTAGTGGAACATAGAGACTGCCCATATACTTCCTATGACCCCTAACCCCAACATGCACAGCTTCCTCCATTACCAACATGCCACCCTAGAGTAATGCATCTGGTACAATCAATGGACTCACAATGACAAGTCATTATCACCCAGGGCTCATCTGTTCAAGGTTCACTCTTGGCATACATTTTACTAATTTTGGCAAATCTATAATGACACTATGAATCATTATAATATTATTCATGGTAGTTTCACCTCCCCAAGAACACCATGGTTTGATTATTCATTCCTCCTTCTACAATATCTACTGACAACCACTGTACCCATGGTTATCATGCCTTTTCCAGAATGTCATATATTTAGAATCATATAAAATATAGCATTTTCAAGTTAACTTCCTTCATCAGTAATAAAATAAGCTTCACTTATGTCTTTTTTGTGGCTTGATATTTTATTTTTCTTTAGTGCTGAATAATATTACATTATCTGGATAATATTAAAGTGTCTTGATCTGTTTCTGTACCAAAGGATATCCTTGTTGCTGTCAAATTTTGAATGTTATAAGTCTTCAATAAATATCACATGTAAGATTTTGTGTGGGTGTAAATTTTCAGATTCTTTGGGTCATAAGTAAGTAGCAGTACTGCTGGATCATATGATAAGAAAATATTTAGTTTTATAAGAAGTGATCAACCTGTCTTCTAAAGTAACTATAACATTTTGCCTTCTTACTAGCAGCAAATGAGAGCTGCTATGTTTCAAATCTTACCTTCATTTGGCATTGTTGGTAGTCAGGATTTTAGCCATTCTAATACATGTACAGTGCTATCTTACTTTATTTTAATTTGTATTTCCCTGATAACATATAATCTTCAGCATTGTTTAAATTGTTTATATATGAATGATGAACCAACCTTACATTCTTAGTATAAGTCCCATGTAATATTGTACTTATCTTTTAATATATTACAGAATTCAATGTACTGTATTAGTATTTTGTTGAGTTTTCTTTTATATGCATAAAGGACATTAGTCTATTTCTTGTAATATCTTTGAGTTTGGTATGAAATTATTTTTCTGCTATCAGTATTTTTTTTCATTAATAATCTTAAGTAAAATGTTTCACTGAAGGTACCTGGGCCCAAAGGTTTTTTGATTGATTCATTTTCTATTCCTTATTAAAGGAACTTTAGTAGTTTATCTTTCAGGAAATTATGTCAAATAACATTTGAGAGTATGGTGATTATGTGTATTTCTTAAATGCTCTCATGAAAATTGAAAACAAAATTTTTGTGGACTGTCTAGTGTAAATCAATGTATATCTTGAAGCTTAAGTACATATTTCTATTTACTGTATAAATAATTTCTATGACTAATCTTATAGTAGTTAAGTGTGTATTAGTCAAGTACAGTTTCATGTACAATTATAAAATCTCCTGTTATTGTAATTATCTTTCTTCAGTTTTTAAAATCGAATTTCTAGTTTGTGTAATGGTTTTTCTCACAAAACACACACTCCTAAATATATACATATCATTTACTTATTTACCAACCAGAGAAAATATGTTAACATAAAATGTTGAAAAATATCAACTTGGTTAGAAGTGATTCTGGTGATTATCACCTACATTTTCATAACATATGCTAACAGAAAAATATCAAAAAGACAGATTGGAATTTTTGCTCCTTCTTAAAATTTGACTTACTATTTAAAACCTTTAAATTGCATCATCCTCTCCACAATCAACATGCCATCAAATAGATTTTGTTACAATGTATAGACTATAGACTTGCACTAAAATTGTTCATGAGTAGTGAATTTCAGCATTGAACTATATACCCTACAATTTTATAGGTATAGGTTGTCTAGGAAGGTAATTTATAAGCAAATATCCCTGAATGAATATGTTGGACTTATGGCGAGAATTCAATGATGATCCAAACCAAGGAAAGTTTTCCAGCTTTTGAACACTTTTAGTTTATTATTGGAGCAAAAAGTATTTACATAAAAGTTTATAATTGTTGCTGAGGAAAACTCTATGAAAGAAAAAAAATACGCCATAAAACCCCATAATAGGAGGATTTCATCTGGTTAGGGAATTCAGAAGAAGCTTTTCTAAAGAAGTCACAAGAATGATATTTAAAGAACGAAGAACAGTTAAGTGGATGTTGATGGTTTGCAATTTCTAAACAAGAAAAACAGCATATGTTAAAGATTTGTTCCTAAAAGGATTATATCAAGTGCAAAAGGAGGATAAAGGCCAACTTTGTTTCATGAGTAAAAATATAAAAGAAAGCATTGTGGTGTTAAGCTGGAAAGGTCAGAAGAGGCCAAACTCTTCAGAGACTTGCAGATCATGACAAAAGTTTACCCTTTATTCTTGGCACTGGGGCATAGCAGTTCCCTCTCCTCACTTTCAGATAATGGGAAGCTATTTAATCAGATTATAATACAGTTTATTCCTCTTGCTGTAGTCTGGGTAACAGGTGAATAAATTCAGGTGTGTTAATGGAATAGTCCTGATGAGTGAGATGGGGTTGGGATGAATGGAGTGGGCTAGGAGCTAGAGAAGCATGGGAAGATTTATGAGATATTTTTCAGGGAAAATGTACATCACATTGGGGTTGCATTATATAAGTACTGAGCTATATTGCAGGTGTCAGAAATGCCTCCTAGGTTTCTTGCTTATGGTTTGAATACACAAATGGAGATTGCATGAATTGACATAGGGAAAAATGGACCAAAACAAAATTACAGACTGGGCTAGTCTGCTCTGTCTGCTAGAACTAAATATCATTCAATAAATGGTTTAAAAATAAGTATTTCTTAAAGTTCTGGAGACTGAAAAATCTAAGATCAAGGTGCCTCCAAATTTGGTTCTTGGTGGGAGCTTCTGTACTGACTTACAGTGGCCATCTTCCTACTCTGTTCTGTCATATATGAGGAAGAAAAGAGAGGGGGGGAGAGGGAAACAGACAGAGAGGGTGTTCTGGTCCCTTTTCTACTCCTTTGAAGGATATTAATCCCATTATAGAGCCCCTGCCCTCATGACTTCATGTAAACCTAATCACCTCCCAAAGGCCACACCTTCCCAAATGCTATCCCATTGTGGGTTAGAATTAATTCTAACTTCCAGGTTAGAATTTTGCAGGGACATTCCATAACATGGGTAGATGAAGAGTATGAAAGAATCTTAAATATTAGTCCTTGAGATATCCCAAGTGACAGTAAGCAGTGAGATTCTGATTTCAGAGGAGAACTATGGTCTGGACATATAAATTTCATAATTAACAAATATTAGGTTTAAATATTTTAGATAATTGTTAAATAAAGCAAAAGTTTCTAACATTTATTGAATGACACATTTGGGATTAAAAAAACCCCTTGGATTCATGCTTCTTCGATTTCCACTAATCTTTGAAGTAGATATTACAATTTTTATGATATAGATGTAGATATCAAGTCTCAGAGAATTTAACTTACCTCAAAATATACAAAAAGGACCAAATTATGATGGATTGACAAGACTTTTAAGGTCAAATCCCAAAGGCTTTCCCTTCCATTAATATCTCTTCAAGTCAATATGTTGATTTAAATTCAACCAATGATACACTTTAACAGATGCTTTTTTAAAAATATATTAACATATTATATCACTAGAATATAAATTATTTTACATGTAGATAAATTGATACTTTGAACTATTTATGTGTACCTAACATTTTTTTTTAAATTTCAAATACTCTATTATATTTTAAAATTTAATTATAAAAAGATGTGGTAAGAAATGGTACACTTAAAATCAATCACTGTTAAAATTTTACACATTGTAGATGAACTTCAAATTAATGAAATGTTGAAAAGAAGTAGAAGCTACTGACATGATAAGCTTTACCTCAAGTATTCATGCTTATTTGGTATGAATATCTCAGCACACATTATAAGACAAATATTGACAAATTCATATTTTAGTCTGGCAAATTGTCTTATCTTTGAAAAACTTTTTCTTATTATTCCAGTGATTTTTAAATTGAAAATAAATACTCTAGCAGACATGAAATTTCTCTATATTTTAACAATCTTTGTGAGAAAAGTTTTTGCTAGAAGGTATTTTGCTAATGTTTTATATTGCTTTTCTTCCATTGCTCTCATGTACTGTCCTATTCTGGAATAAAAAGCAAAGATTTAGATAATTTATTGTTGTGAAAGTTTTCTGTCCATCAATTGCAATGTGTTGTGTTCACCTCTCTTTCCAATATAAAATCTCTTTATATTGTTTCCTATCTTCAGTTCCTGATGTGTTACATCTAGGGAACTTTATATTTTGTATTCTACCTAAGGTCTTTTAGGAAACTTTATGTATTCTATACAAGGTCTCTTATTCTTATTACTCACTATAAATTTCAAACAGAAGACCACTAAAATAGAGTTACTAAGGCATTTATAGTATGTTTTTTTCTTTGAACTTGTATCAGTAATTTCTTATGTATGTTCCTTGTTAAATTTAATGAATATGTCATTTTGATTATTAGACTAAAGAAAATGAGAACCAGATTGTATATTGTTCTTTAACATTTGAAAGTAGAAAATTTTGTACTAGAAATAAGATATCTCTTCTAATTTTATCAATAATATCAGTCATTGGTTTGAATAAAGCTGTATAGTGTCTCTGAATTTATTATGTAAACCTAGAAAGATATTGAAGACATGAGTTAGAGAAACACAAACATCAAATGATAGTTTATTTTGAGACTTCAGAGGTCCAACATTAAAGTTGATCATATATTCTTTAATCAGTGTACCATAAACCACTTATACAAGAACTCTATTTTATAAGCTTTCTAATTTATCATTCTTACATCTCAACATGTATATATGCTGCTACGTATATAGCTTTAGTCCACTATTTCTGAATGTTGCATCCTTCCACCATATTCTCACAATTTACATTTGCCCATTGGTGGATAAGTAGGCTTCATTTCCACTAACCACTTTATATACTTTTTAAAATATTAGAAAAATATTCTTAATATGAAGATATACTTTAAACATTATTTATTATATCTATCATAGGAAGAAATTGTTAAGTTATAGAGTGCCTCAGTTACTTTTCTCATTGCTGGAACAAAATACTCAGCACTCAGAGTTAAAGGAGGAAAGGTTAGTTAGCTGATAGTTCATAGAGGTTTCAATTCATAGTTGGGTGGTTCCAAGGCAAGGTGGCATGACAGGGCACATCACAGAGGAGAAATAGTTCATGGTAGTCACAAGACAGGAAAAGCAGCAAGCAGCAAGCAATATGTGACAAGTGACAAGCCTCTTTCTATCCCTTATATCTTATCCAGGCTACCCACACCTAGGGGAGGTAGTACTCACATCCTTAATCTTAGCATTGCATCCTTGATCCCAGCATCACACACCCTAGATCCAGCCACCTCCAAAAGTCCCCACTTGTGACTGCATGAGGTATTGAGAGGACATCTAGATATAAGCCATAACATGGAGTATTTGAATAACTTGACTAATCTTAAAAATCTGCTGGACTGAAAAGTTATAATAGTCTTTATTTCTGCCAGTCAAATCTAATATGCTAATTTTGTGAGAATTATAGGTTCAGGTGGTACTTCACTATTGTGTATAGCTGTATTTCTGTAATATTGAGCATGTATTTATATGTTTAATTAAAAATTTTCCCATTTGTTAATATTTCATTAGTGTTGACCCATTTTTTTAATTGAATTTTCCATAATTATCTTGTTGACTTGCAAAAATTTTGTTAAATTTTCTTGGTATTATAATCCCTTACCAGCAATGAAATCACAAATCTCTTTTGTAGATATCATCTCAACTTTTTTTCTTGGCCTATCATTAAACAAAAATCTTTAATTTTAATGAAATTCTGTACTGTTTGTATAACATAACAAGAATGTTTTCTGAGAAATGCATTACTTGAAAATTTTGCATTGTTTGAACATTGGTGTGTACTAACATAAATTAAGAAGTTTACTAAATCCCTGGCAATACAATTTAGAGGAATTATCATTATACATATGTTAAGTCATTAACCAAAGCATCATTATGTGGTCCATGACAGTACATTGAAGCTTTTCATTTAGTGTTTCTGCATATCAGTGTTAAAAAATCATTGTGATGGTTGACACAATGTCAACTTAATTAGCTTTAGGATCTGCCTGTGTCTGCTTGGGTTGTGGAGGCATAACTTCAATGTCTATATCTGATCCCTTACCTCTTTCTCTTTGGTGCTGTTCCCCTGCTCTGCTTCCTCAGTGGCATGAACTGATGATCTTTGCTACACCCTTCTGTCATGATGTTTCTTCCTTGAAGCCAGCAGACAATGGACTAAATTCCTTCAAATTAAACTTCTTTTAAATTGTGGGTGTTGATTAGTGTGTCTCAGCAACAGAAAATCTTATACAAACATATATATTATAAGATCACAAAAGCATTCATATATTTATTCTTTATTTTATATATTGAGCAAAACTTAGATGTTTAGCTCATTTGAAATTTACTGACATTTCTTTTGATGTGAGTTTGGGAACCATCTCTGATATTTTTACCCATTGTGGTTGCTTAGCATCATTTCCTGAGTGGCAAAACCTAATCCAGTTGATTTATCATGATGTTTTGTCACATTGACACACTTGTCTGCTTCTGGGTCTGTATTCAGTTTCCTTTGTATTAGTTTATTTTTCTGGCTATCTAAAATATTTTCAAAACTTTGTCTTTGTAATATCTTGTAGTATCTTTCCTCTCCTCTGAAAGTGTTATATTGGCAATTGAAAATTTTTTTCTTGCATATGTTTTAGGATTAGTAAATAGTCATATTTTTCCCCCAAAAGACCTTAGAAATTCTTTGTCAGGGTAATTGCTATATCAGTCTTAAATTGTTGTCTTCACTTTAACTATCTGTAGTTATTGTGTATGGATATACTATATCTGGAGCACCTTTTATTTATGCTAATCTATCTTTTGTTTTGTAGTATTTTTATATTTTTTATATTATAATTGCCTCGTGTTTTTCTTTCTCTGGTTTCCTAACATTAATTATATGATATCTAGGTAGTATTTATTTGTATATCCTATGCCTGCTTAGGGAGTCAGATAGTTTGGCATAGTTGTCCCTCTGTATCCACAGGAACCTGGTTCAAGGATACCTTATAGATAACAAAATCTGAAGATTTTCAAGTCCCTTACATAAAATGATGTAATATTTGTGTTTAACCTTAATTCTTTGGCCCATATACTATAAATCATCTTTGACTACTTATAATAGCTAATATAATATAACTGCTATATAAATAGATGCTACACCATACTGTATCATTAGGAAATAATGACAAAGCAGCCTGTACATGTTCAGTACAGATATTTTTGTCTTTTTCAGGTCTGAGGATTGAACCTTGGACTTTAGAGCATGGTTGGCAAGCTCTCTACCACTGAGCTATAGCCCAGCCCTAGTACAGACATTTTTTTCTTGAGTGTTTTTGTTCCTCATTGGTTTGAATCCATAGACATGAAACCCACAGGTGGAAGTGTATATACATATTAGTAACACAAATAGCTCTTTTGAAAGCATTGTAGTCTTCCAATTTGCTTTTTAAGATGAGAGTATTCAGTAAATTCTGTTGAAACATCAACCATTACTTAACAGATAATTAAATAACTTTGAAGAGAAAAAGCATGAGCTAAAGATGTATATAGGAGACTAATGTTATAAATAAGTATCTGAAGACAAGATACAGAATTCAGACACTGAAGACATGCTAAAATAGAGGATAAGCAAGTTGATAAAATATTTGGGGACTTGATCTTCTAGGAAATGAAGTGCCACATGTAAATAATTCAGAAAAGAGTTGGGACAGATATAAGTGGAGACAGTGACATGACAAGGTAAATGAGAATCTAAAAGCGAAGTAAAAGGAGTTTCAGAAGGGAGACATGATCAAGTTTGTCAAATACTGAGAAATGACCACTAGATTTTTCAACATTTTGGTCATTTGTGACAAAATCAGTTTCAATGGCCTGGCAGAAAACAAAGCTTGATTTCAGTGGCTGAAGAAAGACTGGAGGATAGAAACTAGAGATTGGCACTACAGGTAATTTTTTCTATAAATTTTGCTTAAAGGATTATATTATAGGAATGAGACTAAGATCTGTGCTTGGGTTTAAATCCTGTCTCCACCACCTATGAGGTGTGTGATGAGGTAAAAATTATTCTATTAATGCCTTGGTTTTCTGATCTGTAAAATGAAAATATTTGGGGCCGGGGATTTAGCTCAGTGATTCCGCCACCTGCCTCGCAAGCGCAAGGACCCGAGTTTGATCCCTGGCACTAAAAAAAAAAAAAAAAGAAAGAAAATATTTGTCATACATCAACAGGAAATCAAACTAATTAAATGAGCTAAAATGTGTAAGTTCTTATAGCTGTTTGACACATAGTTAATGATGTATTTACAACTATTATTCAACAGAAGCAGAGAAAGGAGGAACTGATGAAGGTATGGGCAACAAGAAAATGTATTTGAATAACCATTTGCGTTTGCTGAGAGGAATGGTCTTATAGGAAGAAAAAATTGATGCAAGAAAGAGAAAACAGCTTCCAGGGCAAGGTCTTTGACAGGAAGATGTAGCACTGAGTATTAAATTGAAGGGTTTGTTTTATCCAGAGTGTAGCAGTTTCATCCAATCTGCTGTATCAGGAGGAGAAGCTGAGTTCTGGCTTGTGGATATCTTCTAATTCCTTCTATTTTTTTCAGTGAAGTAGGAAGCACGGTCATTACCTGTGAATTGGAAGGAAGTGTTGCATACTTTATTTCATGTTTGCATCACTGTGATTACTGTGCTTCAGAATTAATTAAAGGTCACAACATATTTCCTCCGCCTAGACAATAAAATTTTGGTTGGTAAAATAAATAGAAAACTTGTTGCTTCCTTGCAATCTCAGTTGGGAAATGAGTCCAAATCAATTAATAAGTGCAAAGGCAAGGGCAGAATAAAAACTCATGAATTGTGCCAGGGATCAATTCTGCCAACTCAGCGCATCTTTCACTTCCTTCAGCTGTTCATTGGCTGATTACTTTTATGATGCATTTCCTTTTACATAGGAGTGTCAACTTTTTATTTAGTGTAGTTTTATTTTGGGTCATTTACTTCCTTTGAAATTCAGATTAGAGACTGTCAAGTAAAAAAGCCGAAAACCAAGACCAGACCAGGCCACAACAAGCCTTTATTGCAGGGACAATCTTCTGGGATGTCTCTGAACAAAGGAGAGACAAAAGCAATATGGCCAGGACAGGGAACGCTTCTTATAGGAGCTAGGGTAGGGCTTGCAGGCGCTGTGGTGGGGTTGAGGTAGTGGCTAGGGACTGGAGGAGCCCGTGACGTCACTAGTTGCTAGGAGGAGAGCAAGTATTTGGTTACTCTTTTGGCGGGAATAGGGGCATGCTGAGAAGAAGAAGGTAGCTATTAAATACATCAGCCACCCTAAATCAGAGGGAAATCTATCAGAGCCAAATCTCAGTCTAAACATTTATAGGTATAATTAAAAATGTCAAAAATACAAAAATTTTTTTTGGTTTTGGTTTTGTTTTGAAGTTCAAGTACATTTGAAACAGTATAGAATTTTCATTTTACAGAAAAAAAGAATGAATAAATCCTATGTTGAACTAATAGTTTTTATTTCAGTCAATTTCAATTTTTACAAATCAACGTGTCTATTTTTCAAATTTTGAAATTGTATTAAAGCTGATGATTTCTATGTACTGATTTGCAAATATTTTGTGTAAAATCTTCCTATATGTTTAGGAATCATAGAAATCTGGAATAAGTCAATATGTGGTATATAATTCTATATCAGATAAAATATGAGAAATTTAGAACATTAAAATTGGAAAAAGTTGAATGAAAAAAGTAAAATGAATCAGAGATAGTAAAAACTGATCTTTTAGACTATTGTTTTTTATGAGTCACAGCTGTGTGACAAAATGTTGGGCTCTGTGGAAAATCCAGTTAAGGAAGAATTAACTTCTACCTCTCTTTCCTGAGCTCAGTAATGCTCCTTCCCCCATCCTGGCCAAGTAAGAATTTACAGTGAAAGAAGCCATATCAGAGTACAATCCTGTTCCTAGGCCATAATGATATTGTGGAGTCAACAAGAAGAACTGAGGTCATGGAATTTCTTCTTGGAAATTTCTGGATTGTGGAGTAGGTGAGGCACATTAATCAAGCTTCAGAGCTGTCCAGAACCAAATTTTTTCCATATAGATAAAAGAAGTAGAAAAAGGCACTCTAAAAGGAAAAAGACATTCAGAGACGATCAAGAACATGATATGCTGATATTGGAAAAATATTTGTTTTTGTAGGCATTGCTAAATTGCAGTTATTCCTAAAGATCAGCTTCATTTCTGCCCTTCAGCAGGGGAGATATTTGATCATCCTTTTAAATACATTCTATTTTTCTGCAACTATTTCTACTTTGATTTTTCCCCTTATAACCAACAAAGTGATCTCTTAATGTGTATCCTCAAAGAAATTAAAAACCAGACAAGGCTGAAATGCAATTGTGAATTGAGTGATTGATTGGCTAGCAGACAACCATTTTGTTCTGTATTGCCTAGGAAAATTAGGAAAGGTTGGACACAGGAGACAAAATGTACTCACTGTTCTTAATTAGACTTTAAATGAACTAATAAGCAAATGATAAGATGTGGTTCTTCTCATGATCCAAAAATTAAGATAGTAAATAAAAGAAGCAAAATAAAATAAGTAGAGCAATATAAACAGTTATTATCCCCTCTGTAATTCAAACTAATAAGAGTTTACAGAAGGAGGAAGTAGCTGTACTGTGTAATACAGAAAGCCCCACTGAAGGCATGAATCTCACCTTACACCTTGAAGTATGTTCAAAATCTAATTTATTTATCCACAACATTTCCTGGGTAATTACTAATATATCAGAGATAGTTTTAAGTATTACCCATAAGCTAATGAGCAAGTTAATGTATTTGTTCTGGGAAAGTACTTTAGCACACTGGTGAAGATAAATCTGTAAACAAATTTAAAACTTTGAAAATAAATGGTCATAATTCTAGGATAAGTCAAAAAATGGTTCCTTTCATCAACATCCAAATTATAAACAAGCTTCTTCAAAAAAGACTTGATTTTTTAGTCATAGCATCTCTCATCTGACTGTCTATCATGTGAAACTGAAGATAGCTAAAATGGGGTTCTCAACATTACCATGGCTCCTTCTATACTGACTTGATATTTTGTGTGCTTATTTTCCTCTGAGCAAGAGCAAGTGAAAATCTGGCTTCTGTTGCAAATTTAATTTTTAAAACTTGACTTTGTAGGCTTTACTTGTAGACTTTCTTATAGCTATTTTATTTAGGAGGTTTTTGTTTTTGCTTGCAGGAAAAAGAGATTTCCTTGAGTTAACTAAAAGTTTTGTTATCACACTATAAATCGAGTGGTCAGGTACAGGTGAGATGCTTTATCTGAAGTTAAAATTTATGAAATAGTTTCAACTACATAAAAATAACAAATTAAATATTACATATATTGATTACAACTCATTGGTAAGATCATCTTATCAATTTTTCCTTTTCTACATTCTGTTAACATGATCTATGATACATTGTAAAGAATTTCTTTGTAAGATATAGGCTAGAAAATAGTCAATGTATCTCACAATCCTTCCTTTCCTTTTCTACCTGAAATTTTCACTCATAAGATCACTAACCTGCTTTATTTTTCAGTTGTCATGCTAATAAAATTTATTCTAAATAATTATATAAAAGCTGAGCATGGTGGTGCAAACCTGTATCCCCAGCACTCTGGGAAGCTGAAGCAGGAGGTTCATAAGTTCTAGTCCAGCTTGGGCAATTTACTGACTTGTGAAACCCTGCCTCAAAATAGATGATAGATAGATAGATAGATAGATAGATAGATAGATAGATAGATAGATAGATGACAGATGATATATATAGAGAGAGAGATGATATATATATATCCTTATACATATATATATATATAGAGAGAGAGAGGCATGCATACATGCATACTGGGGATGTAGCTTAGTGAGAAGGCTTTGGATTCAATCCCTAGTACCACAAGGAAAGAGTATATAGAGAAAACACTTAGTACAATCACAATTTTTCATAACTACTATAAATTATGATTCTGATGAGTCACTTCAAAATGTGATACCAGGCTATGGGGAATTTAGGTGGGGAATGGAATTGTTCAACTCAGTTATAAGGTTTATGTCCTACTAACCTCTGAATATTTTACTTTCAGCAATTCTATGCATTCAGACTACATACTATTTTGACTAATTTGCTGAAGAATTCATGTATAACATTATATATATGTACATAAATTTTGAGCTATGTTTCCTCAAACTTGTGTAGGTTAGGAATGGCAGGCACTCTCATCACGGTCAAGTATTTCATCAGCATTGAGACATGGAAAGCCTGGCCCAGATTGATAATCGCTGCCACATTTTAATATTTTAGCACAAAATAGAACATTACTCTTTAACACCACTCCTCATACATCCCAAATACTTTCCTGAAGTTTTTTTTTTTTTTTTAAAGTTACCTTATTCTGAAAATCACAATATATTTGCTGCTAGAGAGGAAATGTTCAGTCATTAATGAAAGGAGTAAGTTCCTCCGATGTTTTGTCCAGTTCCATCTATGTATTGGTAAATCTTCAATTGTGAACTTGATGAAGGTTTCACATCAAATGTTCTTTGTTCTTAATAACAGTGACCCAAACATATAGCTTTTTTTCTTCTGTCAGATTCTTTAGTGCTATGATTCCAAATATTTCAAAGACACATATATAATATGATCTTGTAAGAAATCTGAAATTTTTGTATTGTTTAAAGAGAAGAATGTGAAGTCACCTCTATTACATATTTCTAAAAATTAAAATGTATCATAAAGTTATAATATTTAAATCAGCATGATACTGAGCTCAGATCAAGGGAAAGAATAGAATCCTGAAATAAAGTATATACATATAGCAATCATAAATGTGATAAGGTAAATGATATTTTGGAAATATTTAACTACTCCTTCATTCATGTATTTCTAATTGGTTTATGATTTATATATAACAAACAGTAAAAGAATATATTAACAGGATATGATGATATATTTTGAAGAAACATTCTTCCAAAGCACATTTAGAAATGATACAGAAAACATTCAACATGTTTAATGTTTAAAGCACTTTATTTTAAATCAATATAAATAAAATAGGAAATATCACAAATATCAATATTGATAAACAGTTTTTTCCATAAATATTGATAGCTTTTAAATTTTGGCTTAGTTTTTCTATTTTCCACCACTAATACATTTTATCTGGTGATTCAAATTAATATTAGAGAAAAGAAAAAATAGTATTATTAATGAATTAACATATAAAAGCCTTGAATGATCCTTCCACAAGAAAAGATATCTGTTATTGTATATTTGAGTGGTGTTCAAGGGCTGGGTATATGGCTCAGTGGTAGAGTGTTTGCTTAGCCTGCTGTGAAGATCTCCTCTGCCTACTGTGTCTAATAAATGTAAGCATTTGCATTCTGCAGAGTAGTATTTATGCAATGTTAAAACAAATGGAAATGCTGACAAAGATTGAGTTTACTATTTTCCTTAATTCCTTAGCTATTGATACATATGAATTTTGTGTCTAAAATAGCTTTCCTTTGGTTCTATCATTCCATTGTTAAATTACAGTTTTTCTTCTTGGATACAGCTGCTTGGAGCAGTTTTTCTTCTTGGAGCAGCTGCTACATAAGAAATATTCATCCCCCTCTGGGCTGAGAGGAACAATCCAGTTCTGCTCCTGGCTTTCTGACCTATGTCCGTGTATGGTTTTATTGAGCTGCTGGGTTTTCTGCCTCTAGAAATTCTGTTATATGTGAAAAATAGCTCTCATTTAGCGACATCACTTAGAAATATTTTCTGTTACTGGCATTCAAATGTAGTATAAGCAGATTAATAACTATTTTTATAATATAGAAAAAGAACAAAGATGCTTTCCCATATCCAGGGATTATATTGGAAGTACTTTCTATTTTCTTGAGCTAAACATTTTAGGTTATCAATAAATATAAAATTATATCATATTAAATTTTCATATGATGTATGAAAAATACATAATTTATATACTTATATGACACATAAAGTTTTCATATAAATATATAATAAATATATATTAAGAAACCCTGAGACTGTGGCAATACTTAGTCATAACAATTCAAGGTCACTTTCCTCAACATCTATAACTGAAAACCTGGGAGAAAACCATATTCTTTACTCATTATTGCAGACAATTACAGAGGCTATGCTTGTGGATGGTAAGAGGGAAAATCTGGACTCAATCAAGTTGATATAGATGTTACTAAATTCTACTCAGGGCAAAAGAAAGATACAAGGGCTTTCTTGGAGAAGATTCACTTTAAAATGCCAATTTCATAACAATGTTCTTGGATACTATAGGCTGGAGAAGACTTGGCTTGGAATATTTTTTCAAAAATAAAAAGGGATACTATTTAAGTTCTTTTCATGTTCATTTATGTCAAATTCTGAAATCCTGACAATACCACAAAATTTTTTTGAGATGTCTATATTATATAATGTATATATATATATAGTTTCATAGTAAAGATAATTAAAGCTATGCACTACAGTAGATAAGCATAGAAGCAATTCTATAATGTTTAAACTATCACCTTTTTAATCTGTGGGATTATATCCTATTATAGAACTTGATTTTTGTTCCAAAAGAGAAGGGGGAAAATGTCAAACATATCACATATCGGATACAGCTTTACTTAAAGAAAAACTATCTGCTACATAAAGATGCAAATGATAACTGTGTGTTCATTTAAGCAGGATGAAATCCTGCCTGGAGTTGCTGAAGTAGCAAAACTACTCATACCTTAATACTTTTTAAAAACTTAACGATTATGGGGCTGGGGACTTAGCTCAGTGGTTCCGCCACCTGCCTTGCAAGCTCAACGTCCCAAATTTGATCCCCGGTACCAAAAAAGGCAAAAGGAAAAAAAAAACTTATTGATTATTAACTTTCCACTCATTTACTTACACTAAATAGTAATGTTATCTCATTTAATTATTGCTGTCATATTGAAAATCTTCAGAAAAAGTTTATTTTAAAAAGTTGTTGAAAAAAAGATCGACAGGCCTATCCAACAATAGTACAGGGTTCTAAAGTTTAGAGAGGATACTGGTTGCATCGTGTTAACTGAGCCTATCTATCAGTACCTTTTGTGTCATTGTGCACGAGAAGGCATAAGAAACATTTCTCCAACTATAAGAGGTTAATATTAAAATGATGCATAATTTATCATGTCTATTGAAGGTCTCTTACCTTTGTAAATTTCAGCTGAATGATAGATACAAAGGCTCTATTAAAATCTAAAATTATTGACAATATTTAAAAATGAAGCACCCTGGATTTTGTTAGATATTATTATTATTTTATTAATTTTAATTTAGTCATAGATTAAACAGTAAAATGTATCACAGCTAAGAAAGGGCTGCAGTGAAAAATCTCTGTGGATGAAAACAAATATATAGCAAATTGGGTTGATGAATAAAAGTTTGTCAGAAAGCATATAACTACCAAGAGTCTACCCTTAGATATGTCATGTATGCAAATTATTCTCTGTGATGAGGAGGTAGATGGATTCAACTGTTATGGTTTCTTTTTATGTACCTGAGCTGATCAATAGAATGCCAAAAGGATAAGTTAGGTGGAGGGATTTAATTTAGCAGAAAATTTCTGCTTTTCAGTTTCTCATCTTGCTTCTTCTTTCGTTTTGCCCCAGGTCTAGAATCTAGTCTGAATCACCTTGGTCCAACCTGAAGGTTATTAGAATAACCCCTGCATATTGTAATTTTCTGCATTATTTATTCTTAAGACAAAATCATGAGAAGAACTGTACTTATTATTTGCACACCTATTTATCTTGCTTATAGGACAATGTTTAATAATACTATTTTAATTGTTAGGTCAGCAATGCTTTCTGATCATGGTACTTGCAGTTTATAAACAACATTGGTTGTCTTTCTCCATTTCTTAGGGAGCAAAAATCACAAAGAAAATTTTAAGTTATTCTCCATGAATCTTTTCAATTAAGTTTATTGGTACATTTTAGGAATAAAATACAGTTACATTCATCATTGGGATCTTGTACCTTTACATGATGTATCTTAGTTCTTATTTTTTTCCCTATTTCCTTGCCCTCCCTTCACCCCCTCCTACCTTCCCTATTTACAAAGACTTTGTTTCCATTTTTTCCTTTTCTTATATTTTTTTCTTTTCCCTTGTTTCCTTTCCTCTATCTTTCCCACTTCCCCAACACCTTTAGACCTTTTCTTTCTATTTCACATTATCAGTTATATCATTTGAACCTTATTTACACTTTCAGTATCTCACACCAGAGAAACTATTCGGTATTTACACATATGTGTCCTATTTATTTCACTTAAGAGTATGGCCTCAGAATCTTTAACGATGATCTTTTCCAAACTTTGATATTGATGCTATTGTGAACAGGTATTTGTTTGTTTTCTCATTTATCTTATTATAATTAATATGAACAAATTAAAATGAGTTTTAAATTGCTGTACATGCATTTTTAAAATTTTTTATTTTATTAGAACATCTTTGCCATACGTAAGTTTACATTATCTTAGGGTGGTGCATGTATATAACACAGCTTTATTCTTTTTTGATTCTGTTTTCCTTCCCACCCACCTCCCTTCCTCCTTCTCTAAATCCCCTTTCCATCTCTTTAATTCTTGTTATTGTTATTTTATGATAATATAATGTCTATATTTATGACACATAATGTTTATAATCATTGTGGACATTTGATATGTATAAGTGACAACTCCTAAATCTTTTTACTTCCCTTTCCTTTCCCTCCTTCCCTGGTCCTCATTCTCCTGGACCCCTTCCCATTCTTGTACCTGCATGTCAAAGGTTGCTTTAATTTGTGCCTCACATATGAAGGATTACTGGTCTGAGATTAAAAACATTCAGCCAATATTAAGAAAATAGGTTATGTAATAGAATTGTTACCTTGGGTTAAAATTTCCCTTTAAAGTTCAGAATTTTGTGTCTAAATAGCTACCAACAGTGGAATAGTAAGGAATGCATGTGGAATTCAAAGACTATAGACTGGGAATGAGATGTTCCTAATGATAACAACCAGCTTAACAGAAGAAAATGATCAGGTCAATTTCATAAATTCTCAGGTTCTACCTACAAGTTTCAAATTACTGCAACTTTTTTTCATAATTATTAACATGTTTTAATATCTCACAACTTTTAGGCTTTAATATAACTGTTCTCCTTATTACATACTTAAATTCTATTTTTTATAATGAACAACACATTCTTATCAATACGTTTCTTTTTGGTCTGAGAATTTTTAAAGGATATTTTCAGAAATAGGGAAATTCAGGTCACATGAACATTGTTTTAAGTATTTTATGTGTATTGCTATATTGCTATTCAAAAATTGAGCTGGATGTGGTGGTGCATGCCTGTAATCCCAGCACTCAGGAGACTGAGGCAGGAGGATCATTGTGAATTTAAGGCCAGCCTCAGCTACATAATGAGTTCAAGGCCAGCCTGAACTGCATAGTGAGACCCTGTCTGAAAAACAAAAACAAAACAAAGCAAACAAAATAAACCACAAAGAATTGTCTGTAGAGATAAACATAATTTCACTGTACTTCCTTGACATTGTACTTACCATTTCTAACAGATTTTCTGTATTTTACATAGGTGAATCAACAGAATGTTTTCTACTCATTTTGGGAATAAATCAAAGGCAGAAAGATATAGAACTATTTTAATTCAACACAGATAAAATGCAAAAATAATGTGAACATTTGAATGCCTAAGATATTTGGCATTGTCTACTTGGGGAAAAAAGAGGGAGATAGATGGGAAGTCAGAATATATAGGCCTAGTTTTGATCTCTCAAGGGCAAGGCTCAATACTAAGCAAAATCTCTCAGTTCCTGATCACAGGTTAGTGATTATGGATTAGGGTTCTGGACTTGCCCCAGCTCCAGGCAGGTGTGGAGAAACAGAATACTTCTCATAGGCATTCCCCTAATCTATCCCGAAGAACACAATAAATGCACTTTTGGAACAAACTTGGGCCTGGGGTATCCTCTAAACATGAAGTAGTGAAAACAAGCCAACTCAGACTCCTGGCAAACACAGATTAAGGAACTTTTCAGTGCTGAAATAGTGACAGTGAACATAGGATTAGAGAAAATAAGCAGACTGCCTAAGATTTCTGGAAGCCAGGCATAAATAAAAGAGATTACAAAGATTGGAATAAATCTACAGATATTATTGAGCACCAAGCATGAGGAACTTTTAGGGGATCCAAACATCATCCAATGAACAAAATACAATGATAGAAAACAGAGACAGCTACAAATATGCACAAACACTGGGACAGAAATGTGAAAATACTGCTTTTAAAGAAACTCAATAAATTTTAATATGACAGAAAAATAATTTGGTAATTTATCAGAGAAATTTGATAGACATGAGGTAATTAAAAAACACAAATTCTTTAGCTGAAAACTATAAAAATAAAATTTAAACACAGTAGAAAGAATTGATAAAATCAATCATACAAAGGAAACAATTGGTGAGCTTTAAAACATGCTAGCTAAAATTCACAGAAAAGAAAATGAATAAAGAGGAATAAAGAAAACTGGAAAAATGGGTCACCATTTAAAAGAAATATTGGTGTTATTTTGACATTCAAGAGAGACTTGGGAAGACCAAAGATAGGGACCGAAAGCTTATTCAAAGCAATAACTGAAAGCATCACAAACTTAGAAAATGTCAGAAATATCCAAGCACAAGAAGGTCAAAGTTAGATTCCAATTAACCAACTCTACCCTCAGACATGTTATAATGGAGATCTCAAAAGATGAATATAAGACAGAGATTTCTAAAGCAGGAGAAAAGAAAAAAAATATTTTAATGTATTTCAATTTATCTGACAGAGTCTTCAGTGGATATCTTACAAGGCAGGAGAAAGTAGGATGAAAGAAAAATCTACTAGTATATCTTACCAAGCAAATCTATATTGTAGAGATAAAGATAAATGATGACATTCCCAGCTATGAAAATTTAATGATTCTAGTCCTGTCTCATAAGAAATGATAAAAAAAAGTTATTCAGACTTAAAGAGATTCTAAAAGGTATGAAGAAAGCATCAGAAGATATAAAAGTCACTCGAAGAATATACAAATACAGAATGTGCTAATATTGCAAATTTGATATCCAAATCATTTATATGTTTAGTTTGCAGACTAAAAACAAAGCAATTAAAATAATGACTCTAATACTATATTATGAGATGAACAGTATAAAAAAATGTTAAATGGGACATAAAAATTTTAAAATGTGAGGAGGAATGGAGTGTGAGTGTAGAGTTTTGTATTAATATTTCTTATTTTCCTAACTTAACAATTAATGTTAAGACTTTTTCATTTCAAAATAGCTTGTTATAATTAAAAAATGTTTTGTAAGCCTGTGGTAACAACAAAGCAAAAATCTGTAATGAATAAATTAAAAGCAATAAACAAGGACTCAAAACAGACTTTTAGAGACAGTCACTTAATCAGAATAAAGAGTGCGTATTAGGATTATTGGAATTCAGAGGGATTTGAAAAGGTCAAAGGAGTAGAAAGCTTATTCAAAGATAAGTATAAAGTAACCCAAACCTACAGAAGTCTACGAATATCCCAGTAGAGGTAGCTAGATAAACACATTGTTAGAGAGAAGATACAAAAGCACTATAATAAAGTAGAAAATAAGTTATAAAATGACTATAGTAAGACCTACTTATGAACAATTATCTTGAAAGTAAAGGAATTAAATTCTCCAAATAAAAAACATACAGTAACTGAATGAATTAAAAAAAAAAAAAAGACCCAACTATATATAGCTTTCAGGAATTTTACTTCTAAGGTCACATGTGGGCTTAAAGTGAAGGGATGCAAAAGATATTTTGTGAAAATAGAAAAATAAAGCAGCAGTAGTCACATGTATATCAAATAAAATAAACCAAAAACAGTGAAAAGAAACAAGGAAAGTCATTATGTAATGATAGAGTTGGCAAAACAAAATAATAATATATATGTACCCAATATTGGATAACCTACATATACAATGCAAATATTAATAGACCAAAAGGAGCGGTAGACCCCAGTAAAATAATAGGGGACTTTACTATGGATAATAATGTACTATATATTTCAAAAAAGTTACAGGAAATCATTTTGGATTTTTTTCACCATAAAGAAATGATAGTTTTTGAAGACATATCTTTATTTACCCTGATTTGAACATTATACAATGTGTATATGTATTAAAGCATCACCTGGTATCCCATAAAAATGTACAATTTTTATGAGCCAAATAAAAACAAAAATTGTGTGATGTTAAAAGAAAATGAAATATTGGAGAATAAATAGCTAAATTATATTTTAGGTAATCTATTTAATCAATTTATAAATCTATGGAGCCAAATGATAAATAAGTATCAAAATATAAATATCACAAAAATTTTCATTATAATTGTGACTGCATGTGTGTGCCTGCACGTTTCTGTGCAGCTACAATAAGAGGATGAGTAAATACCTCTACTAAGTATTCATGTAATAGTGTTACAATTACCTCATAATAAATATTATTATATGTAAAACACATTCAACACAAATAATTTAGAGGGTGTTTATTCATTTATCAATTTATCCATTTCTTTCTACAAATTCCTAAAATTCTTCTAGATAACTACTTCAATCTTATTAAAATTCACCAAAAATAAAGGATATCATAATTATCATTTTAAGATTCCTGGAATAACTCCCAAATTCTCAGGAAAAGATTTCAAAGTAGCAGAAGAGAGTAGAAGTAGAATAGTAAAATAATAGTAGGAGAGATTTCTACTAAAAGTCTATGCTGTAGATTTCTCCATTAATCTCTTCTGTAGATTTCTAAATTTTTTTTGAGAGGCTAAACAAAACACAAAATAGCAAGTCTCTATGGAGGGGCACATTCTTACAACAGATAATATTGGTTCTGGTTCTGTGTATTCATAGAATTGCCAACAATTCCTAAAAATGTAAGCTCCAAATCTACTTATGCATGTTGTGAGTAAATCATACTGCAAAATTATGAGAAAAAATGAGGTCTGTGAATTCAACAATGAATTCACTGACAAATCCAGTATGTATCAGTAATAAAAATATTTTATCTTATTTTAAATGGGACTTCCATTAGCTCTGTTCTTAAATATCCGTTTCTGAGAGGGTCTGCACAACAGGAAAATACTTGAGAGTTTTAAAATGTCACCACTGCCCAGTATACACAAAGAATTCTCAGCTTACCACTTTTTTTTTTTTAGCTCCAACAGAAAGTCCAAATTAAGTACATGATCAAAGGACAAATAACCATTTAAGGATTTATTTGACTGGTAATTAGCATTAGAAGGAGGTAAAAGACAACTGCAAAACCATTTCACAAGTTTACTTTTCAATCTTTAAATCATTATGTATTTCAAATCTAGAGATAAAATATAAATTTATGAAAAATACCCATGTATATACTGAGCCCATGAATTATTAGATGTTAGCACTTTCTCTTGTTAGCTTCATATTTATGTTGTTCTAAAAGTGATGCATTAAAAAAAAGAGCATTACTTTGAAATATTTTATAATGTGAAATAATAATGTTTGCATACCATCCCATGTTCTTCACTGTTGCAACCAATTTTGCAATGGCATCTTGAGGGTCTGCACATGAAATGACCTGAAAACAGACCAGAGTATTCTAAAGGAGAAAGTATTGGAATGAGAATTAATGTCAAAGAGGAAGTAGACAGGGGAAAGTTGGAAGTTTGTGAACAGCAGATCCCTTGTCCCATCCTAGAGACTTGGTCTGACCAGACCCAGGAAAAGAGAGCCAAAAGGCAAAAAGCCAAGTCAGCAGGGAATGAGGGAAACTTGGTGTATTCATTCTAATTTTCAGGAACTTTATGATAAAGTGAATTATGCTGA
Source organism: Heterocephalus glaber (assembly GCF_053883595.1). NCBI lineage: Eukaryota > Metazoa > Chordata > Mammalia > Rodentia > Bathyergidae > Heterocephalus > Heterocephalus glaber. The sequence goes on from NW_028258138.1 coordinate 39,901,549, forward strand.
GCAAATATGGACTTATCCTTCTCTACTTATAACATACAGCTTCAAAGATCAGACTGAAACGGTTAAAAATTTGGTATGCAAATGATTTCACATTTTTGATAATATTAAATGCTGGTGAGTGAAACATGATTTTCAGTATTATCTGGAATGATATTTCCTCCATTAAGAGCACTCACTCACCTCACCCTGATTTTAAGCACTCTCTGGGGTACTTGACAGTAGGTATACTATACAGGTAGGGTATATTTCTCACCCCTGACTTTTTCTCATTTCAGCTAAATGGCATATTATGGATCACATGTCATTAGCAGATGGATTTTCAACACTAGCTTGCTCTGCATATCTGTAATCTATTTTGCCCCTTTACATTTTTGACGTTGACATGAGAAGGATGTTCCTAGTCTCCTGGGCCAAAAGAATGTGAAGCATGTGGATTTGTGTCAAGAAAATGAACAGACACGTGAGGCATAATCTTTGGTCACAAATCACTTCAACTACCATGGCCTCTGCAATAAACTAACAGATCTGTGAGAATAATGATTGTTTCATTGTTTGAGACATATGGATTTTGGAGTTGTTCCTATGTAGTATTATTGTGGCTATATTAGCTGATTCAATATAATGGGTTGGAAAATTTAGCATGATAAAGCTGCCAGTTTTCTCTAAATTATTTTCCGGTTTTAGTGCAACCCAAATGACAGTCCTAACAAAATTTTCTTTGTGGTTGGTCAGTTGTTCTTTTAGAATTGAAAGGATAATTCTGAAGGTTGATAAAGAAATGGAGAAGGTAAGAATATACAAGGTAATTTAAAAGAGAACATAAAACTTATCCTATCAGATAGCAAGAACAATTATACAAATATAGTGATTAAAGCAATAAAGGAATAGACAAATTGACCAATATAATAGAAAGGGAAGACCAAAGTAGATCCATGTACATGAGGAGTTTTTAAACTATAAGGTGAATTTTTAAATTAAGTTAATTTATTGATTCATTTTAGGTATACAATATAGTTACATTCATCATTGGGACCTTGTACCTTTACATGATATATCTTGGTTCTTATTTTTTCCCCATTCACCAGCCCTCCCTTCACCCCTTCCACCCTTCCCTATTTACAAAGACTTTGTTTACATTTTTTCCTTTTCTTGTATTTTTTTCTTTTCCCTTCTTTCCTTTCCCCTACCCTTCCCATTTCCCCTATTTCTTTAGACTTTTTCTTCCTATTTCACAATATCAATTATACATTTTGATCCTTACTTAAACTTTTGGTTTTTCATGCTAGAGAAACTATTTGGTATTCACACATGCATGTCCTATTTATTTCGCTTAAGAGTATAGCCTCAATGTGCATCCATTTAGCTACAAATGTCTCTAGTTTGTCATTCTTTATGGCTGAGTAGTACTCTATAAAAAAACACATCTCCTTTTTTTTTTTTTTTTTTTTAACCGGGGATCGAACTCAGGACCTTGCACTTGCAAAGCAGGAGCCAGAACCACTGAGCTAAATCCCCAGCCCAAAAACCACATCTTCTTTATCCAGTCTCCAGTTGATGGGCAATTGGGCTGTTTCCAAGTTTTAGCTATTACAAACTGTGTACTATAAACATGAATGAGCATATATCACTGTGGTATGATTCTTTTAATTCTTTTTGGAAGATACCCAGCAGAGGAATAGCTGGGTCAAATGGGACTTCCAAGCATGGTCGTTTGAGGTATCTCCATGTTGATTTCCACAGTGGTTGCATTGATCTGCACTCTATTGACAATGAAGAAGGATTCCTTTCTTCCCATAATCCCACCAGCATTTGTTATTGGTGGAATTCTTGATAGCAGCCATTCTTTCTGGGGTGAGGTGGAATCTCAGTATTGTTTTCATCTGCATCTCTCAAATGACCAGTGATGTTGAACATTTTTTCATATGTTTATTTGCTGCATTTACTTCTTTGTCTGAGAAATGTCTGCTCATTTCAGATGCCCATTTTTGAACTGGGTCTTTAAATTTGGGGGGGTCTGATTTTTTTGAGTTCTTTATATATTCTAGATAGTAGATCTTTGTCTGAGGAACAGTTGGTAAAATTTTTTTTCCACTTTGCAGGTTGTCTTTTAGCTCTGTTGGTGATTTCTTTTGCAGTGCAGCTTTTTAATAAGATGAGATCCCAGTTGTTGATTCGTTGTGCTAGTTCCCATGCTACTGAGGATGTGTTCATAAAGTTTTTTCCTATGCCAATGTCTTCGAGAGTTCTACCTAACTTATCTTCAGTAAACTTAGTGTTTCTGTTTTAATATATAGATCTTTAATATACTTGGATTTTAGTTTAGTGCAAGGTGAAAGATAGGGGTCTAGTTTTAATCTTTGACAAGCTGAAATCCACTTTTTCCAACACCATTTATTAAAGAAGCTATCTTTCCTCCAATAAGGATGGTTGGCTCCTTTTTCAAAGATGAGGGATCTGAGTATGTCTGGAGTTATTTCTGCGTCTTCTAATCTATTCCACTGATCCTCAGGTTTGTTTCTTTGCCAATACCATGCTATTTTATCACAGTGGTTTTGTAGTATAGTTCCAAGTTGGGGATTGTGATACCCCTGCCATGCCTCTGCTGCCTAGAATTGCTTTTGCTATTCTAGGTCTCTTCTGTTTCCAGGTAAATTTTTGGATAGTTTTCTCTAGTTCTGTGAAATATGCTGTTGGGATTTCACTTGGGATTGCATTGAATCTGTATAGCAGTTTTGGAAGTATGGCCATTTTCACTATATTGGTTCTTCCTACTCAGCAACAAGGGATGTCCATTTTCGTATATCCTCTTTGATCTCTAGTTTCAGAGTGTTATAGTTCTCAATGTAGAGGTCTTTTGCTTCCTTTGTTAGATTGATTCCTAGATATTTTATTTTTTTTGGATGCTATTGTGAAAGGGACTGTTTCCCCAATTTCTCTTTCAGTGAGTCTGTTATTTGTTTACAAGAAGGCTATTGTTGAGTGTTGACCTTGTATCCAGCTACTCTACTGAATGTGTCAATTAAGTCTAGAAGTCTTTTGGTGGAGTTTTTTGGGTCTTCTATGTAGAGTATCATATCATCAGCAAATAATGACAGTTTAACTTCTTCCTTTCCTATCTCTATTCCTTTTATTTCTTTCTCTTGTCTAATTGCTGTGGCTAATGTTTCCAAAACTATATTGAACAGGAGTGGTGATAGTGGACATCCTTGTCTTATTCCTGATTTTAGGGTTAAGATTTTCAGTTGCTGACAATTTAGTATTATGTTGGCTGTTGGTTTTTCATTGATAGACTTTATCAAGTTAAGATAAAGACCATCTATTCCAATTTTCTGCAGGGTTTTTATGATGAGTGGGTGTTGGATTTTGTTAAATGCTTTTTCTGCATCTATTGAGATGATCATATGTTTTTTGTCCTTGACTCTCTCAATATAGTGTATTACATTTATTGATTTATGTATGTTAAACCATCCTTGCATCCCTGGGATAAATCCAACTTAGTCAGGGTGTATGATCTTCTTGATGACTTCTGTATTCTGCTTGCCAGTATCTTGTTGAGGATTTTTGCATCTATGTTCATTAGGTAGATTGGCCTGTAGTTCTCTTTTTTAGTTGGGTCTTTGCCTGGTTTGGGAATCAAAGTAACACTTGCTTCCAGGAATGAATTTGGAAGTATTGCTTCCCTTTCAATTTCATTGAAAAGTTTAAAGAATAGTGGCAATAATTCTTCTCTAAATGTCTTGTAGAGTTCAGCAGTGAAGCCATCAGGACCTGGACTTTTCTTTGTTGGTAAGTTTTTAATTATGTTTTCAATTTCACTGATTGTAATTGGGGTGTTTATAATTTTTATACCTTCTTTATTTAACTTTGGCAATTCATATGTATCTAGGAATCTGTCCATTTCTTCTGTGTTTTCCATTTTATTAGAGTATAGGTTCTTGAAGTAGGTATTGATGGTCCTCTGGATTGCCATTGGATCTGTAAGACTTCACCTTTTTCATCCCTAATTTCATGGATTTGAGCCTTTTCTTTCCTTTTTTGATAAGGTTGGCTAAGGGTTTAACAATTTTATTTATTCTTTTGAAAAATCAACTCATCAATTCATTGATTTTTTTTGTATTGTTCTCTTAGTCTCCATTGCATTGATTTCTGTCTTGATCTTTATAATTTCCTCCCTTGTACGAGCTTTGAGTTTGTCTTGGTCTTCTTTTTCTAGGAGCTGAAGATTCAGCATTAGGTTGTTTATTTGAGCTTGCTCTGTTTTCCTAGTGCAGGCATTCACTGCTATGAATTTCCCTCATAGAATTGCTTTCATTGTGTCCCATAGATTCCTGTATGTTGTAGTGGCATTATCATTTAATTGTAAAAACTGTCTAATTTCTTGTTTAATTTCGCCTGTGATGCATTGGTTATTCAGGAGAGTGTTATTGAATTTCCATATGTTTACGAAGTTGCGGTTTCTTGTGATATTGATCTCTAGTTTAATTGCACTATGGTCTGATAATATACATGGATAACTTCAATTCCTTTCCATTTACTTAAACATGTTCTATGAGCTAGTATGTGGTCTATTTTGGAGAATGACCTGTGTGCAGCCATAAAGAATGTATACTTTGATTTTGTGAGTGGAACACTCTGTAGACATCTATTAAGTCTGTCTGTTCAAAAGCTTGGTTTAGTTGTATTATTTCATTGTTGATTTTTTGTCTGGATGATCTACTTGTGACAGTGTATTATTGAGTTCCCCCACTATAATTATATTACTGCTTATATGGTTTTTCATGTCCCTTAACAGTTGCTTTTTGCAGTTGGGGGCATTAGTATTTGGTACATAAATATTTATGATTGTCTTCTCTTCCTCTTGAACTGTTCCCTTTACAAGGATATAGTACCCTTCTTTGTCTCTCTTAATTAATTTTGGTTTGAAATTTACTTTGTCTGCAAAAAAGATAGCTATCCCTGCTTTTTCCTTGGTTCTTGTCTCATGGAGAACTGTTTTCCATCCTTTTACTTTCAGTCTATGAGTTTCTTTTTTAACTAGGTGCATTTCTTGTATATAGCATATTGTTGGATTTTACTTCTTAATCCATTCTGCCAGTCTGTTTCTTTTGATTGGTGAATTGAGGCCATTAACTCTGATGGTTATAATTGGTATGTATTGACTTATCAGTGTCATGTTATTTTCCTGCTATTGAGTCTTTTATTTTTCCCTGTCTCCCTTTAATTTCTTGCTTTGCCTGATGGATCTGCTCTGTTGGGCCTCATGGAGTTGTAACTTTCTTTGTCTTTTTCTAGGATATTATTTAGAATTGTTTGGAGTGCTGGTTTGATATTCATGAAGTTTCTCAGGTGTTTTTTTGACATGGAAGTATCTTATTTCCCCATCAATTTTGAAAGACAGTTTTGCAGGATACATCAGTCTAGGTTGGAAGTTGTTTTTTTTAGGGTTTGAAATACCTCACTCCAGGCTCTCCTTGACTTGAGGGTTTGTGTTGAAAAGTCTGCTGTGATTCTGATGGGCTTTCCTTTGCATGTGATTTGCTTCTTGTCTCTAACTGCTTGTAGTATTTTTTTTCTTCTGTTGGGTTTCTAGGATCTTGATTATTATGTGTCTAGGTGTAGATTTTTTTTGATCATGGCTAGTTGGAGTCCTATATGCCTTACTTATCTGTATATCAAGTTCTTTTTCCCTGCTTGGGAAGTTTTCTGTCATTAATTCTGTGAACAGATTTTTATGTCATTTGTACTTTCTCCTACTTTTTCAAGGACTCCTATTTGTCTTATATTATTGTTCTTTGTGTCATCTAGGAGCTGTTGGATTGATTTCTCATATTTCCTTACTATTTTTAAGAGATCTCTCTTTTCTTGGTCACTGAGTGCCATCCTGTCTTCTATATCTGATATTCTGTCCTCAGATTGGCTCAGCCTGCTGTGAATGCTTTCAATAGAGTTTTTAGTCTCCTGGATATCTGTTATCTGTTTCATAGATTCCATTTCTTTCCTATGTTGGGCATTCACGGTTTCCATTTCTTTCCTATGCTAGGCATTCATGGCTTCCATCATGGTCCTGAACTCATCTATATTTTTTATCTGTCCTGAACTCATCTATATTTTTTATCTGTTTCTATTCTAGAGTCTCTAATCATGTTTTCATTTTGCTCACTATTTCTGTAGTTATCTGGGAAATTATTTCTGTTTTGAATTTTTCTAGTGCTTTATTCATCTGTTTTGTTACTTCCTGTGCTATCAGTTCAGGGTGTCCAGGTGGTTGATTATCAGATTTTTCCACCTCGTTTCCCCCAGAATTTGCCTTTGGTGTGGTGGAAATTTGGGTTTGTGGCTTGCTAAGATGTCTTCTCATTTTTGTTTTTGGTACTGTCCTTGGTTTAATTCCTGGGTTGATACTTCCATGTTGCTTATTGTAAGTATTTTTGTTGCTTGTATTTAGAACCCTTATAGAATGATTGCTTCTCAGAGGTGTCTTCCAGATATAGCTGGTCTTTAGGTTTTGAGTCTCTAATGACTCTGAGGCTATCTCATTTTCATTATACCAGGAAAGACAAGTGATTAGATCAATCATAACACCTTAGTCTAAGTGATACAATCAGCAACATCATAGCATCAAGCACAGCTTAGAAAATGACAATTTGTGGTAGTTATTAATCTATCACCTTTAACTCTGTGAATTAAATCTCAATCAAGGACCAGCCCAACATATTTTTATAGTGTATAAACTCTTCAATACAGCAACTTTACCTTTTGGCATGAGGAGTTAGATGGAATTGACAAGGGAGGGATAGATAGGTAGAAGGATAGGGAAAGGTTAGCAGTGAGTTAACAGGAAGATCACACAAACTCTAGGAAACTGTTCAAGACAAGAGGAAAAGACAGAATGAAAGAACAAATACAAGAATAGAACAACCTAACTGTGATAGGGAGGCTAGAAACTATTTACTTTCCTTTAAAACTAATGATAATTGAGAGAATGAAAAAGAGAAGAAAAGAAAAAGAAGGAACAAATCTGAATTAGTTTCAGAACAGGAACAAGAAGGGAGATGAAGAACAATGTGGGACAGTGAGAGAATGAGAGAGTGAGAGAGAGAGAGAGAGAAAAAGAAAATGACAAACTAAAAGGAAGAAGAAAAATACATATTTGAAGAGTAGAAAAAAATTAAAAATAAGAGAGAGAATAAAAGAATTTTGAAAATAACAAAAAATAAAAATGAAAGGCCTCCTTCAGGGTATGTCTCTTCTATCACAATAGACAATGTCAGCAGCCTTGTACAGACAGAAGTCAATGAGTCTCAGCAAGCCAGTAGCAGACCTGTGAGATTCAGGCAGATCTGTGTCTGCAAGTCCCAAGTTTAGCTACCCGTCCTCCTGCAGGGTTGAACTCTGCAAGGTTGTACTGCAGGTTCCAGCTGCCCTTCCCTTGAAGATTGTCCAGGTTCCAATGGGAGGTGGTGATACCTCCAACTTACCAAATATGATGGTCCGGTATGCCTTTATTGCAGAAATTCTCTGCACTTTTCCAGTGGGCTTCAATTTTTATCAAGGAGCCTAAGAGAGGCCCTCTTCCTGTTGTTCACTTCTGCTCTATGTTCTGGAGCTCAGGACAGTGGCCTCTATGACCCCCTTTGCCTCTGTGTTGTACATCCATGTGCAGGTGCAGTCCGGAGGCCAGCAGCGGGAGTGGGGGGTGGGGGGGTAGGGGGAGTGCTGGAATGGTTCTTCTCCTCACTGGACTGCTCCTGGCTGGGATGTGCTGGTGGGGGCGGGGCAGCATCAATGGCTCCACAAGGCTCTGCTCCTCACCGAACTGCTCCCTCAAGGTGAATTTTTAAATTAAAAATTATTACAGCAAAAGACCCTGTGCCATTAGCCCCGTCAAAGTACTGTTAGTCACTTAGAACACACCTATTCTATTACTCGTCACTTTCACATGCAGTTTTGGAGTGTCTCACAAGGTGATATTAAAAATAGAGTAATTGTCATTACTTAGTGCCATCCAATAGAAAGGCAGTGTTGTAAAAATGTATGTCCTTTTCTGCCTTTTTCATTGGGTGGACTTTCTACTTCTGGTTCTTCCCCAAAGTCAAAATAACCATGAAAGGTAAATCTTTTGAATCAACTCCGGGCATATAGGCACCACAGCTCAACTGAAGACAATTGGAAAGACTTCCAGACCTGCTTCAAACAAGAGTGATGTGATGAGTATGTTCAAAGTAAGGGGAAGTATTTTGAGGAGAGTTAATGTCGATGTATTGTTTACAGAAATAATTTATTGAAATTTAAACACTCCATATTTTCTGATCCCAAGACACATTTTCACCTGATTTGTGACAAGTTGTTATGGAAATATGGAAAAAAATTCTTTCAGAAAGAGTGCTGGGAAATTGGTTAGCTATAAGGAAAACTATCTTGACCTCTATATCATTTAAATAAATAAATAAATAAATAAATAAATAAATAAATTCCAGAAGAACTGCAGCTGTAAGTAAGCAATAAGAAACCAAAACAATTAAAGTAAAATATAGAAGCTCTTTATGACTACAATTACATTTTTCAAACAAGTGACAAAATCAATGATCAAAAAACCAAGTGATAAATTTAAATACATTGAAATTAAGAAGTTCTCCATCAAAATCATATTAATAGAGCATGAAAAAACGTTTGTAGGACATCTATCCAAATATGAGCTTGTCCCCAGAAGCACAAGTCAGTAAGATAAAGAAATTCCATAAACCAGCAGAAAAAAAAAGAAGAAAAACTTTGGCACATTTTACAAAAGAAGATATCTAAAACGTTGTAAGCAAATGAAATGAAAAAGGTCAAGGAGCAACATGAAAGTATCCAACATTAATCATCAGCAGAAGGCAAACTGACATTTAATTGGATGTCTGTCTTTACAAAAATGGCTAGATTAAGAGGACTGACAACACTGAATGTTAGCAGGATGCATAACAACTCAAGTCCTTTTATGTTCTTTTTATAAGTAAGGTTTTAAACATAACACAAGATATTTAATGGTCACTGATGAAGTTAATCTTATAGTCATAGAAGAATGTAGTAATTTCTTCCTAGGCATATATAAAATGTCTTAGGTTAATAAAAGTCAGTGCCCCAAATGACCTGTATGAAAAGCAATTAAGTTAAGCATAGAAATTATATTTGTAATAGTCCCAACCTGGGAAGCCCAAATGAATATTAACATGAGAATGGATAAGCAAGTTGTGTTTCATATATGTGATGGAGTACTTCCCAGAAATAAAACAAATTGAACAAATTACTGCTACATAGAACAACAGAGTTGAATCTTAAAACACATGTGGAATGAGAGAAAGCAGACACAAAACAGCACGTACTGTAAAAGTCTGTGTGTCTAAAGTTCTTAGGCAAATCTAATTTACAGTGATAAAAATAAGAATAGCAGTTGTTGCCAAGGTACAGGATGCATGAGGAAATTAGTTGGAGGGATGGAAATATATATTTTTATAGGAATAGAAACATGGATTATATAAATATATGCGTTTGTCAAACTTCATCAAAGTTAAGATTGATGCTCTTTACTATGTATAAATTATACCTCAAAAAGGGTAAAGAAAGGCCAGGGATTTAGCTCAGTGGTTTTACTGCCTGCTGCGCAAGCGCAAGGACCCAAGTTCGATCCCCAGTACCAAAAAAAAAAGGGTAAAGAAGTATTTCTCCAAACAAAAATCCACAGAGATAATCATTCTTATTATAGGTTGAAGTATATTTAAATTCTGAAATTCCAATATATAATTAAAATAATGAATTTACTTTAAAATCATTGAGTTCATATCATGATCTTGCTTTTATGTTTAATAAGTTATAAAGAGGTCTAGCACATTATTTAAAAAAGAAGTTACAACATACTTAGGTGAGACCTAATACCCAGGAAAAGATTTAGAGAACAAAATAATATTAGTTCTATATTAAATCTGTAGGATGCTGTGACTATCATTATTGGAAGAACATTTTCCAAAAATGTAGCTCTTTCTCAAGCTCTAAATTGAAACTTTTTTGTAGATGCATAAGGGTCACAGGAATTCCTGAGCTGGTATAATTGCAGATACTGGTACTAAAACTGCATGCTTCAGATTTTGACTCTTGGAAATAATTAATACAAATGGACATTTTTAAGGCAAATACAAAATATGACCTCTATAGTATATGAATTTTAAAGCTCAAGAAATAATAAAGTCATTTTTAAGTGAATTGAGTAATAGATTGCATTTTCCTGGTACTTATTAGGTGTTAAATATGCTAAAATTGAATAGAGTAGTAAGTCATAACATTTAAATTTAAAATATATGGAGTTAACCAAACTAAATTTTCAATATTTGTTAGGCTCTAATTATAGATGTTTTAGATGAATAAATGTTATTGATATGTTATCATGAATGAAAAGCTAAAAATTAAGAGAAGGGAATTAAAAAAGAATTGAGATGTATTATATACATCTACCGACTGCCTATGAGGAATGTGATCATGATTACAACAAATGTGCAGTAAATATATAAAATATAAATATAAAAGTTAAAAATTAATTTTAGCCCTACCTCATGCCTGAATTATGAATTATTGATAGAGATAAGATTCAGAATGAAAAAATATGGGGGAACATTACAAAAACATAAAAAGAACAAGCAATAAGAAGTCAGGTAGTGCTCTGAGGAGTAAGATCATCACGAGAAATAAATACTGGTCTTTAAGGAAGAATGTCTAGTATTCAGTTTTAAATTCTGGCCTGTACTTTGCTGTACAGTAATCGATTAAAGTATTTTTGACAGCTTCAATAAAAGTCTGGTATAAAAAAGAGAGAAGAAAGAAAAGAAAAAGAAAGAATGAACAAATGAAGAAGAAAGGGCAGGGGAGGGAAGGAAGAAGAAGAGGAGGAGGAGGAGAAAAAGAGGAGGAAGAGGAGGAGGAAGAGGAGGAGGAAGGAGGGAAGAAAGAGAAGAGGAATAATGGTAAACACTATTAACTGAAGCAGGGTACTGGAACAAGAGATGATTCAGAACAAAGCTCACCCTTCTCAAACTTCCTTGGAAATAAGTGATGGGGATCTCCCAGGTATTTTGTAAAGACATTCAGGCAAGAGGCAGGATATAGCATGTACAAGTGGAAATTCCCTATGATAAGTGTGATCATTATGTATACCTAAAATGTACCAATAAGATAGAATTTAAGCAGTTACAAAAAAATTGAACCAGAGATAAAGTAATTCCTTAAAATTGGTAAGACTTGTGAGGTAGAAGAGATTAAACAGATAAAATGCTGGGAAAATGACTTACCTTATATTAATAATCTTAGTCATTCTTCCTAACACAAACAGGATAAAGAAATGTAATCTTCCTAGCCAAAATGTAATAAGGTAGGTGCATATGAAACAGAATTTCTCTGGGTGGAATAAATATTTTACATTCTTGAGGATAAAGATCTAATGTCTTGTTGCAGGTCACAAATGCACTACAATATATGGAACTAATTTATTATTGAATAATCTGGTTTCTAAGAGATGCACACAAGTTGCTTTCCTTTTCTCATATGAAAAGAGATGTTTTTATGTTTGCAAGAAAGAAGATTAAGCAGTGCAACTGCATCCTAAAATTGCTATCTTTTATTTTTTCTGATAAAGCTTGTAGGAGTTGACATTACTGGAAGAATCTTGCTACCTCTTTAGTAAATTTAAGCCTTTCTACAATGAGTAACCACTTTTTTATCCAGAGCCAAAGGAAAATTTCCATCTAATATCATGTTATACATAAACATGACTAAGTTAAAATGTAGAATTATGATTCATTTATTAAGTAATTCTGTTCTTTTTGTTGTTTTTTTTTGTTTGTTTTTTTGGTACTGGGGATTGAACTCGGGTCCTTGAGCTTGCGCAGCAGGCAGTGAAACCACTGAGCTAAATCCCCAGCCCAGTAATTCTGTTCTTGTAATTATTTAAAATGCCTCAATGGGCTGGGATACACTGTACAAAGAAAAGGCATGAATCCAAAAGCTGTCTACCTACAAATACAAAATATAGCATTGTTTATATTTCAATAACTAAATTTAATCTTGAGCCCCTTTCTAATTTATGGCAGAAAATAATTTTTGTTATTTCTATGTTAGCATTGTTATTTCAATTCACAATTTGGCAAATCACTGTTTCCTCCCACACCTTTTCCGGTAATTGGTATAATTTAAGTTCCCAATGCGGAGGTTTCTTACATATAGAATTGGCACCAGAAGGAGATGTTTGTTCTCTGTCTAGTGTTTCTTCTTAGTGATATGTGAGAGAAATACATTATTCCTCCTCACCTCTCCACACTGGTGTCTACTTAGGTTTTTGAATCTCCCATGTTCCCCACCAGAATGTTTGTTGTTGCCTTCTGCCCAAAATTGACTTAGCAAATGAGACTTTTAACATCTACTCAATCATTATGACCTCATAAAGAGTCTGAAGCTTTTCCTCAATCCACTAAGGACTATGGAGGTGGGAAGGAGATCTGGGGAAGGAGGGAAAAGGGTGTGAAGAGGTGGAGGAGGGAGGAAAAATGATCAAGATGGTACTATGTATATGCACCACTTTCCCAAGATGAATGCAATCATTATGTATTGCAAACATATATGAACAAAATATAAATGGAAAAATTAAAAATGTTACATTTCCTCCATTTATCAGTCTATTTTTTTTGCTCCTTTTCATTTTATACCTATAATTCATCTTTTTTCCTTCTAACCTATTCCAATTAGACATTGGCCTCTACTATGGAATTAGACAATTAGGTTTTGTCAAGGCCAAGAATAAGCTTGTATAGCCAAATCCAATGATTAATTTTTCATTCTGACCTTATGTGATTCATCAGTACCATTGTTTCCAAATACTTTAGATTACTCTCACCTCCTTGTTACACTTTGCAGTTGGCTTTCCAGGACTCAGGTTCTCCTGTTTTACTACTGTCAATTTGGCTATTCCTTTTTCAGTCTATTTGGATTTTCTTTTTTACACTGTCAATCTCTACATATGAAGTGTTCCAAGTTTCAGTTTTAGAAATTTTCCCTTTCTATATCCATTCTCCAAGTCAGTGGTCATTGATTGTGTCTCCTGCAAAATCCATTTGTTGAAATCATCTTAATGATGGCATTTGGAGATTGACAGCCTTTGGGGAGGTTGTGAGGGTTACATTAAGCTATAGTGGTGGGGATATAATATGATAAAACTAATGTCCTAAGTAGACAAGAAGGGACTATCTGACAGGGAATATCTCCTTCTTTTTTGTGCACAGAGAAAAGAGAAAAGCCAAGTGAGAACACAGTAAAAATGTGGCTACAAACCATTTCTCACCAGAAAACAGCTATACTTGATCATGGATTTCTCGCTTCCAGATATGTAAGCAAACATGTTTTTGTTGGTAATCTATCTACCCTGTGACATTTTGTCATGACATCTTATATATAACTGTATCATTCAATATCACGTGGAACACATGCAGAAGTACAAGATGCTAGAGTCTACATCTGCAGCTTTTGATCCACTGAGTCTGAACATGGGGCCCAAGAACTTGCTTTTCAACAGTTTCTAAGTGACGCTAATGGTGCAGGTTCTGCCATCATACTTTGAGACTCCCTGCCCTAGGTGATTTCGTCATCAACCAACTGTTTCAGCTACTTTTATGTGTCAATGTAACTGGGTTATGGGATATACCGATACTTGGTTCACTCTTGTGTCTTGATTTACGTGTGCATGTGTTGTAAGAAGTATTAGCATTTGAATTGGTAAACTTAGTAAAGCAGATTTTTCTTCTCAGTGTGAGTGAATATCATTCAATCCATTGAGGGACTTAATAGAATAAAAATGTGGAAGACAGTTAATTCTCTCTCTCTCTGGTTGCTTTAGCTGAGTTATCAGTCTTTCTTCTCTTGTTCTGGAACTTACATCATTACTGGTCTAAGTTCTGTGGCCTTCAAACTCAGACTGAAATTTACTCTCCGCTTTCCTGGAACTTTAGCTTCCATGAGGGACATTGTGGAAATTTTCATTCTTTATAATTGTGGAAGCTAATTCTTTATAATAATTATCATTCTAGATATAAGTAAATAAACAGAAAGATACACAGTCAGATGGAAGAATGGATAGACACAGATATTAATACATCTGGATAATTATATGTAAAATCTCCTATTGATATTTCCCTGGAGAATTCTAACTACAACACTAACTGTATTCTCAGATCTTTCCACTGTATAGCTGAAGATCAGAGCTCTCCCCCACAGTCCAGACTGCTATATCCAACTGCCTACTTGACCTCTTAAAGGTCTAATAGTCATCTCAAGCTCACTGTGTCCTAATCTGAGCTCCTACTCTTCCTCCAAATCTGTTCCTCTAGTGAAGACACCCATTCAGTAAATGGCAATTCCATTTTTCTGGTGTTTAAACTAGAAACTTTTTACATAGTATATTTAATTCATTTGCAAATTTCATCAGCCATCTCTTCAACTTGTGTCCAAAATTTGACGATTTCTTACTATTGGTGGTATATTATTATTTATTTTCAATTAACCACTGTCTCTCATTGTGACTATTATAATTGATTTCAAAGTAGTTCTCATCCTTCAGCTCTTGTTATTTTCTGCTTCACTTCAGTCTATTACCCATAAAATGAAGAAGGATTTACTAAAAACAGATGTTAAATTACATCACTCCTTGGCCTTGAATCCATTAATTATTTCTCTTCTCACTCAGAGCCCAAGTTCTTACGATGGGCCTGAAGCCCACAAACTCATGCCTGAATATTTCCTTCTGCAATTTGAATTCTTTCATTCACTTAGCTCTATGCATGTGGAACTTATTTTTTTTAATATGCTAGTGTTATGCTTTCTTCTGTGCCTGCTTTTCCCTGTGCCAAGTGCTTATCACCATCTATTTTAGAGATAGTGCTATTTTCTCTGTTTCTGTACTCACTCCTGTGATTAGAAAGTTATTTTCTCTTCTTGAGAGATACAATTAATGTAGTAAGGGAACTAAGGAAGACCTAGAAATCAGTGTGATAGACAGTGACACAAGAAAATTCCAGGGCTGCCATATTGCTATGAACTCACAGGACTCTTTACATAGGTGTACTCCTGGTGTCTTCCACCTTCTGTAAGGACATAAATTGTATCGGATTATTGTCCCATCCTCATAACTTCATTTATTCTTGATTACTTCTTTAAATGTTCTCTCTCTGAATGAAAACACAATGGTAATTAGAGCTTCAACTAATGAGTTTAAGGGGACACAACTCAAATCATAACATTCTGGCATTTTGAACTTTAAAATTCACATCCTTCTCACGTGCAAAATACATTAACCCCAAATCCCAAAAGGCCATAATCATTTCCCACATGTGTTAGTCAGCTTTCTGTCACTATAAGGCCTGAGATAATTTATGAAAGGAAAAAAGAACTACTCTGGCTCAGAGTGATGGGATTTTCAAACCATTATTGGTTGATATTTTTGCTTTGGACCTGTTATAATGTAGAACATCATGGGAGGAGCATATGGCAGAGCAATATTGCTCACTTTATAGACAGGAAGCCAAAAAAAAAAAACAAAAAGAGAGAGAGAGAAACAGAGAAAGGGTGTAGGATTCCACAATCACATTTAGGGGTACACTATCATTAACCTAAAGACTTCCCACTGAACTCCACACACTAAAATTTCTATCACCTCCTACAGACACCACCTGGGAAGCAAAGCTTTTAATACATAGACTTTTAGGTACTTTTATTCAAATCATTGCACGACATAAACACTAACTCCAAAGTCTCATCTAAATACTTCTAAATCAAATATGGATGAGATTCAAGGTACATCTCATCCTGAGACAAAATTCCTCTCCAGCCATGAACCTGTGAAATCAGGTAAGATATATGCTTACAAAATACAATGGTGCACCAGGCATAGGCCAGACATTTCCATCACTAAAGGGAGAAATATGAAAGAAGAAAGTGATGAATTCTGAGCAATCCAAAAGATAGCAAGCGAATTCCATTCTATTTTGAGGCTTGAGAATCTTTTTCTTTTACTCTATTTTCCGTCTTCTTGGTCCTCTGGATAGCAACTCTGCTACTCAGTGCTGGGCAGCACACTTGCTCCTGAAGTCTTAGGTGGCTATCTCGTTTCTGAGGCACTGAGCAGTGGCATCCTAATCCTCTGAAACCAAGAGAGAAAAAGATAGCTTGTCTCCTGGACTTGAGCTGGTAGGCACCATGGGGGGAAGAAAAATCCTGGCAGTCAATGGGCCATCTTTGGTGTCATCTCATTTTCTCATTGGAAAAAGCATGTTCAATAGGCTCAATTGCCCTATGCTATGGAAGCAGTCTTTCTTTATTTCATCACATCTGTTTCCATTGGTCTAAGAAGCTGTCAGTGTTTCTGCTGATATAACCATATCTTTGTTCCTGGCTCCTGCTGAAATGTCTCCTTAGATACTTAAATCTCACCTACATTCTTTCTAATGAGTATTTTCCAAACCATACCTTTTGTGCTCTCTCTCTCTCCAGAACATGCTTTCTTTGTGTCTGTCTGTCTGTCTCTCTCTCCTCTCTGTTACAATCCTACGCTATTTTCCAAATCTTCAAGTTGGATTACCTTTTGCTTAACAAATATTTCCATTTATTTCTCTTTTCTTGCATTTTACTATAAGAACTAGACACCAGGCCCTATACAATTAACCCTTTAGAAGTGCTCTCCACTAGTAAATATCCAGATTCATCACCTTTATATTTTTTTAAGGAGCAAGAATTATACAATTATTGTTTAGTAGAAGCTCTCAGAATGTTAATCTCAGGTTATATCCTGAGATTTTAAATAGAAATGCTATTTTTATTAGTGTGTTTGGGGAATTGGTACATATACATATTGTATCTTGGTCATTTTTATTCCCTCTTTTCCCTTCTTCCCCACATCTCCTTGGATGCCTGAGTTTGTTCTTTGCCACTGAAGACAGGAATGACTTTGCACAAAACAGTAGAACACACACACACACACACACACACACACACACTGTAGGACACAGCTAATTTTTTGGTCATTTTATAAGAAGGATCGACTTTCTTCCAGTCTTTAATGACATGTTATTCATTTCTGTCTGAGTCCTTACCCAAACATATAATATGTCCAAATTTCCACCAACAGTATCAGGCAATCTAGGTTTTTCCAACCATTTACCTTCAGTCTTTGCTTCTTTTCAGACCTTTAACTGATTAAATGTGTATCACAAATATTATGGAGAGAAATCAGTTTTGTTCAAAGTCAACTAATCTAAATGTTAATCTCATCCATAAACCCCTCACAGAAATATCCAGAATCATGTTTAACCAAATATCTGGGCATCATGCCCAGCCAAGTCAACAAATAAAATTAGCATCACAACACTAGTATTTTAATGAAAAAGAATATGAGTAATGCTTATAGCCTTTGGTTCTACAACTATTTGGTTGTAATTGATATTTATAACTATGTTCCCTCACTTCTCACTACATGAGTCAAATGAGTCTTTGGGGTGGAGAGAGGTGCTGCTGAGGAATAGGTATTTTTGAAAAGAGTTTTATTCAAGATATTTCAATGTATAACTATGTTTGAAAACCATTGAATGAAAAAAGGATTCATGGTACAATTCTCAACTTCTGTCATTGTCTTTTAGTTTTACTTAGGAGAAGGAGAGTATGGTAAAGAATGCAATAAGGTTTTCCTTGAGTGGAAATGGAATTTTCTGTTAATGTAGGCTGTAAGAAGGCTATTTCATTTAGACTAATGTTACTAGTACTTGCCTCGGCAGCACATAAGCTAAAATAAACTAATGTTATGAAAAGCGTAAATTATTGACTAAGGTTATGAATAAATGTGAAACTCGGAATGAAAATATACCCACTGACAGCCCCTCTTCTGCAGATAGTATACTGAAGCCCAAGAGAAAGTTCAGGTGGCTCAATATTTAACAATTCTTTCCTATAGGTAGCTAATGTCATACTGTAATCCCAGCACTCAGGAGGCTGAGGCAGAAGGATCACTACTAGTTGGAGGCTAGTCTGGGCTCCATAGTGAGTTCAAGTCCAGCCTGACCTACATAGCAAGACCCTGTGTCAAAAAAATTGAAATGATATGATTTTTTCAGTCAAAAATGTGTGTACTTTGTGTACCTGTAGTGTTAGTTAATTTTGGAAAGGGAAAAAGTTGTTTTTTAATCTACTTCCTAAGAAAAATTTTAAGATTTGTTCAAAATGATTTTGTTCATAAAACTAAAAAAATTAGAGATTAATTTTATTTAAAAAAATTTTTTTAGGCAGAGCCTTCTGGGACTGATGGATTGATTTTAAAGGTTTAGGTGGTGGAAAACTTGTCAGTGGCCTGGATGAGGAGGAAAAGAGGACATCTAGGTTCCTAGTAAACTTTCTTGGAGCACTTCATAGAAAAGCCTGGGCCTCGAGCAGATGGAGCAGGTGAATACTGTACGTCAAGACAGTGAGAACAAAGCAGGTATTTTAGCTCACTTGGAAGGATTAGAGGCTCAAATGAACAGACACTGTAAAAGGTCTGAAGAGCTACAGCAAGCTCAGGCAGAGGAAATTGCTCTTGGGACCAAGATTTGTGAACTGAGGCGCCTGCAAGACAAGCTCAGGGCTGAAGTGAACCAGCAGCGAGCCAGAGGTAAAGCATCTGCCAATGTAGAATCTGGACAAACAGTGGAGATCAGAGAGCAAGAAGTTTTGGAAAGGAAACAGGAAAGTGTGAAAGCCATTCTGCAGGCGTATCATTTTAAAGGGCTCAACAGAAAACTGACCAGCAGCGGAGTCTGTGTGTGCATCAGCACTGCTTTTGAGGGGAACCTACGGGATTCCTACTTTGCGGACTTTGTCATACAGAGACCAGTCTGGATCCATCACCATTCCATTCCAGTCTTCATTCCCCTAGAAAAGATAGCTGCAAAAAACCTACAGACTGATATTCAGCGCTTCCTATTCAGTCCGGACGAGTCCCTATATGCTTTTGCTGGGAGGAAGTACCAGGCAGACCAACTTCAGAGACTTCAGAGTGATTCTGCAGCCTTTTTGACCAGACCCTTGCAAAGAAACTCCCTGTGCAACTTGCTGTCATTTACTTACAAAGTGGACCTGATGAGTCAGTCCTCGTTTTGTACCAGATTGCCATATGAGGACCTCACTACAACTCTTCCAACTGACGCCACTGTTACATATCAAGGGACAGAAGCCTTGTCTGCTTCAAGGGAAGAGCAGCGGGCATTCCATGTAGCTTTATTCTGCACAAAGCCCCTGCATCAGGTATTTGCTTCATCTGCAAGAGAAGAGGAACTAGATTTGAGCCTGGCCTCCTGACATACTGTTTCTGCTGGGGACTCCTCTGCTGTGAATGGCCAGACCTAGACCTGCAAACTGCTGAAAGGCCCATGCTGTGTCAAGGCACCATCTTCACCCTGATGTTGCTTCATCAGGATGACAAGGAGTAAGTTTGAATCCATAGACATTGAAGTTTTTGGACAGTTTTCCATGACTGGTCACTTGTTATAATGCTCAAGATCATGTGTTCTTCTGAGGTATTTGATCATATATTTTAGGTGAAAATCAAAATGGTCTGTAGGCCAATAGAAGACATTTTGTGAAAGAGTAAAGAGAATTTCTAGTATTTATGGGAGCTTTTAATAATTCTGCCTCAATTTCCTAAGACTTTTGAAAAGGAAGTTCTTAGAAGAGTCTGGATTCATGATATGTAGGTCATGTACTTAAAAGAAATGTATTTAATCTTTGGCTTGGAGCAATGTATATTCTAGGCCACTGTTTTGTAAGGAATATGCTGTGGTAAAATACTGTTTGATAAAATAAAAGCTAAATGTATGAAGTAAAAAAAATTTTCTTTTAGATATTTTAATAAGATAAGTCATCAAAGTGGCACATGTTCCATGTACTTTTCTGGGATTGCATATGTTTACAGATTTTTTTTTTTTTTTTGTACCTGGGGTCGAACTCGGGACCTTGCGCTTGCAAAGGGAGGCGCTGGAACCATTGAGCTAAATCCCCAGCATACACATTTATTTTTAATAAAAAATTAACCTTGTGCATTTGATACCATATCATCATAATGACTCAAGTTGATGTGGTTTTCAGTGAGATCAGTAACTCTGAAGGTACTTTCCATAGAAACAATCAAAGAACATGTATTTTCCCACTTTCCCTCTTTATCTTCCTTTTTTCTATAATAAATCTACATAATATTTAAGTCAAAAGAGACATTATGTCCATGAAAAATCTTTAGAGAAGACAAGTTTCACAATTAAAATAAATTGTAACATACATTTTTATATAAAAATCTTTCAATGAATGTGTACAAGTATTTTATGGTCATAATTCATAAAATTAAATTCATATATCTCCTAAGGCAACCTGAAATCACCTTTTGACTTCAATTCAGTGAAAGACTTTTTTCAGGGTTTTTTTCCATTAATTTCATTAATGCTGTAAAATTGTCCAAAACATGTTAAAGTTATTAAGGATGGGTTTCAATCTCCTTCATCAAATTGAATTTTGGAGGAAGTTATTTTTTTCATAATGATTTGGCATTGCTTGGTTATTTTAATTTAATTGTGGATATATTTATTAATCTGTCTTCAAAGATATTTTGTTGATTCTCCAGTGGCAAGTCACTCCCTTGTGCAGATCTTTATTGACCAGCAATCAGGTTCTAAATAGCACTTTGTGATCCCTGTCCCATAACCATGGCAACCATTTGATATGCCACTCTGGGGCATGGAAGACTATTGCATGATTATAATGCTCCGGTTACTTCTGTAAGGAAGATTAATTATAAACACGAGTTATCTAGTGTATATTATTTACATAAGTATAGTTTCTAATAGACATATTCTGTGGAAATCTTTACATTTATTTCATCATTTGGTAAAGATTCTCCAAATTTTTGCATTGGATTAAGATGCCACTCCTCCTACCAATATTTTTGTTTGTTTGTTTGTTTTGTTTTTGAGTTACTGGGGATCAAACTCAGGACTTTGCCCTTGTGAGGCGGACGTGGTGCCGCTGAGCTAAATCCCTGACTATCCTCCTATCAATATTTTAATGTTATTTAATGTGTTCAGTTTTCATGAACTTTAATTTCATTTCTAATATGATAGAGATGCTCTAAGAGCTACAAGATAGGAGTTTCTTTAAGGGAAAATTTGGAAGTAGTCATTTTTCAGTGACTTGAAAAGCCCACATTAGGTTATAGAGATTGATAGTTTTCAAACTCCTCCACTTCAGGGAAGTAAAGATTAACTGATGCATCTGTTATTTTGGTATTTGAAAAAGCTTCTAAAATTGTCTGTGGATTTTAGATAAATTTGAAAGGCAAAAGACCATCTTTATTCTGGAAAGCTTTAAAGGCATTATCTGATCAAGCAAATATAATAATTTAGAGGAGGTGGCCATTTTAACAACTCTCTGAATAAATATAAATCCTCTTTGGGTACTGACAATTTTCTTTGAGCTAATTCTTTGCATCATTTCCTTTCTAGGTCCTGCCTTTTCAACAACTTGACTTATGAGAAGTGGAGGGAAAGTTAAGAATCAACATCATAGTAACATATGTTTGATCAACTGTTTCACTCAAATAACTTGAGACATATTAGACTGCTATTTCTCTTTGATGATTTGAAAAAGAAAAATGGAGTTAGAAGGAGAAACTCAGAATTTTGTATTATATTGGCCCTTTCCTTGATCATCATTTCTCTCCCAAGAGATGTAAAAATATCTTCCTTTAAACAGTGAAACTGACTTTATAGCTTTCTAAGTTCACTGCAAACATGTTCTAGTGAGACTGGATGATGTGGAACTGTGGGAGATGCAGATGGTGATAGGAGGGAAGAGCAGCTAATTTACTGACCAATGGAGAAAAATATTTGAGCCTCTTCTCTGCACTAAAGAGTCAAGATTTAAGGTTGAATCTAAGCTGACTTTCTTGGAACTGCTACGATGCACAGAAATTTGTGTTTAAGGCACATTCTATGATATGCCTTGGCATAGTATTTCCTTAAAAATATAGTGTTTGTCTAGGAACATTGCACACATCTCAATAGGCCCAAATTCAAATTTGAAATAGTTTAGGAAATTGCAGCCTTGTCCATGTTTAAGAGAAAAATCTTTCCTATTATTGGGCATTTTCAAAGAGATTGACCTGTGTTCTATGTAATGGTATCTGAGGGTACCATTGTAGTACCTTAAATGCAATGTCATAAATGTGAACAGAGTAGAAAACAAGAAATAAAAGTGAAAAAGAAATGAATATTATAAAAGTGTAAGGTGCAGAGATTATGACTAAACACAAGTGGATGATGGTCATGAAGAAGAGGTGACCATGTGACAAAGACAGAGTTGTTGAAGATTATTTTCCATATTCAGTGCTGTTACAGCCTCTTGAAGACTGAGTCAGAGCAAACACAACTGACTTCCTTATATGTATATATTGTACATTTATTTTTTAAATTATCTATTTTAGATACCATAAAAATCATTTAAAATAGCAATACCTAAACAGGTAAAGTCCAAAATCATTTTAGAATAATGATAAAATAAATTCTTGCAGTGTTTCTGGATTATTTTCATGGATTTATTAATCATATGTATACTATAAATCCCAAATGCAAACAGGATTCAAAATGACTACATTGTAAGCTTTATAATGAAACCATCTGCAGTCATAAAAATGATCCTAAGAATTATAACTGCCAATATTCCACTGGAGAAAAATGGCAATTTAACAGCAATAAAATGAAAGGAAAGAATCAATCACTTTATTAAAGAAAGGATAAAGGCATCTTGCTATGTTTCTGGAAGTAAGCACATCAGAAAGAAGGATCAACATGAAGAGTGACTTATTCCTGTTGTGGACTGTGTGGTACAAGAACAAATCTAGTACTTAGTGTGGCCGTATTTCTGGTTACCAGTGAGGATAGGGTAGGCTTGGGAAGTCTGCTACAGAGAAATCCTGGAAAGGCTTGCCTTCACATTTTAGAAGAGAGAAAAGGGCAAGAGTCCTTTTGCGAGGGATCTCCCTATAACAACTGACCTCTGACACAGGAAGACATGAAGGGCTGGATCCTGGGCATTAATTTCCTATTCTAGTAGAATAACTGAATTAAAAGGAGATCTGAAGGGTATTTCTTGGCAAGGAGAAAGTTCTGTGTTGTGGAGAACCCAATCTTTATGAGTTGGCCTGGGGTAGAGGTCGTTTTCCTGGGTCATGACTCCACTGGGCGGCATCTGTGTAGAGGATTTCCACACCAACCTGACTGTCAACCTGATTTCAATTCATCTTGGAGAATGTGTTCACCAAGAATTTCCTGCTGACCTCTCAGGCCTCTGCCCACTATTACACTTGGAACATTGAGGGCATAGTTGGGATGTAAAAATATATTTTGAAATATTCAAATTTAAATTTTGTTCAATTAAGATTTTTTCACAAACTTGTTTTTTTTGCTCTTACATCAGTATGTTTCTCAGCACTAGCAACCTATTACTGTGAACTTTTCTTTGAAAACAAGCTAGTCTTGATAACTGCCAGTGATTATTTTTAATTTTTGTAGAAAATTGTAGACTTTTATTTTATAGATGTCCAGTCCTTCACATATATGGATGATCTAGTCAATTTCTTTGAAAATATTTTCCTGTTTTTATGGTTAATTTCCTTTAAATTGAAGCTTTGGAGAAAATACACATCTAGCTTTTCTCAATAAAGTACAGAAAATACTTGGTGTTTTTCCTGGAACTTTTTCCACTCACTTCCTCATTGTTTTTCTCTGTTTCTGCAGGGAAACTTTCAGACTTTAGAGACTAGTGTGATCACAGTGTTATCAGTTATGTTAGTTTTCAGCTGACATTGTTAATTCGGGTTTATCAGTCTTTAAGAATCTTTAAGCAAATTTGTTTCCTGATATTGCCATAAGAAATCACAAATGTGATTTACACAACCCAAGCTTCTTATAGTTTCTCAGGACATCAAAAGTCTATATCAGTTGTTTTCTTCTTTTTTTGTTCGGGGGGTAAGCTAGATGTATATCAACAGGGCTGCTTTTGTTCTGGAAGCCCTGGGAGAGCATCGATTTCTCTTTTATTACACTTTTAAAGCTACCCCCATTTCTTGGTTTGTGGTCATATCATTAATATTTCTGTGTCTGGTGGCACATTTTCCTCTCAGATTCTGACCCTCTGCCTTTATCCCATAAAAACTCTTGTGTTTATGTTGGGCCCATCCAACTATACCAGGATATTCTCACTGTCTTGAATTCCTTAACTTGATCATATCTACAAGCTTCCTTTTTTCAAGAATGGACAAATATTATAGTTTTGGGGAATAAGGATGTGAATATCATTGGGGAGGCCTGGTATTCATCCTATCACTATGAATATTTTACTTAACCATGTCAATCTCTTCAAACCATCTTACAAGACATGTCCATATGCTGGTGATTTTCTTATATTGGGTTGCATGTTCCACTATACATGGTGTCTTCTCCAAGAACAGCACATATTCCCTTAAAGATGTGACCTGTCCTGTGTGGTAGTACTTGTTCCTTCATATGTTAAGTTCTGTCACTCTTATTTTCTATCTTTCTGCTTCTTTTAAAAGCATCTTTATGCTTCTCTGAAATTCACACTTTTCATCCAAAGTATTTTTAGGGTTGTCTGAAACTTCATTTGTGTGATGTATTTGGAAACTTTTTACAGCCTTTAAAATGGAAGTGTTATGATGCATCCTTCAAGAATGAATGTTTCTTGTTACTTTGGCCATTAGCACAAGTTGTTCTAAAATAATTTGGGTTTGTCTCTTTCTAGTCCTTTTTCTAAAAGTCTGTACTTCAAATTTAGGTAAAGAGCTCCTAAGACTTATCTATCACATCAAGGTGTTTTTTTCATTTTTAATAATGTGTCCTCAAATTTAGTTTTCAGTGACATTGTTTTATTGATTCTAGGCTACCAAATAATTTTGAATGCATTCAAACATACTTTTCCATTGGAAACGCTAAAACTCTAGTTGTTTATTTCTAACTGCAGAGTAAAGTTCCAATTATTAAATTCCACATTCTAGTACAATAAAAGACACCACACTTTCTCGCATCAGTGCTTGGAATCTGGGTTCAGCCTAGTGTCTTCTATCAGCAAAGTCAGGTCCTTGACTTGCCTCCATGTTTTTTTTTTTTTTTCCCATAGAATGTTTTGTTCCAGAAGTGTAACAGTTTGTGATCAAAATGTTTTGTAACTGTTTAAACTTCCTGACCTCTCAGGAATGTTCTGTAACTCCAGCCCTCTGCTTCAGTGAGCATGCTCATCTACCCTGTATATCCTTATATAAGGAGGCTCTCATTTCTGGTGAGATGCTAAGACTTCAGAGTACAAACTCCCCTGAGCCTGGCAGTGTAATAAAGGTTTTTCTCCACCTCTTCGAGTAACCATCAGATTCTCAAGTCTTCAAATTGGGATAGCCATGACCCAGACCCATGACACTGAGCTGTAACATTCAGCTGTACCTCAGAGCTGTGGCACTTGGCTGTGACACTGAGCTATAACACTTGGCTGTAGCACCGAGCTGTTCTACTTTGCCACAACACTCCTTTGCCTGGCTCAGTGTCTCCATGACAAGATTAAAACAGAATGTCACAGACATTGGTGGATCCTCATGGCTTCTAAAGCCTTGGCAAAGTTCCATCTGGTTGCTAGGACCTTGATGACCAGCAGAGAACCCTGAGTGTATTTCTTGCTGAATCACACCAGAACCTAGGGACCAAGGAAAATCTCAATGAAGTTGAAGTGTGGAAGGAAAATAGGGTAGGAGACAGGCTCTCAAACTCACATAGTGACAAATACACCCAGGGATAATAGATCCTGGCTCAGGAGTTCTAGATGCTAAAATTGAGGTAGGTCTTTGGCTAATCCAGTCTGCTTGTTGACCAAGAGACTCAGGGAATCAATGAATTGTTTTCACTGGTTAGTTAAGAGAAGCATTGCAGGTCTCCAACCCTGGTCAATGTTCCACCTTCTTTTAAATAAATTTTATTCTTTGGCTTGGTTTTCATCGTACCCATAGACACAGAAAATTATAGCTCTTGGTGGCCCTCCTGGATTGATTTTGGCCTATTGTAAATGTGCACAAGAAGGAGTGCAAAATGGGACAAACCCTACAAATGCTTCAGTTAATTGTGTGGTTGAGCAGGCTTGTGTTGGCTGGTGAGAGTCAACTGTGTACAGGTATTGCTTCCTAAGTCCACTTTGGATCTTCTATGACTTTAAATCATGCAGTGTGGGAGTGTTTACACAACAGAAATAAGCAATTATGATAAATAAAGGAATTTTATTCTGGCTAGCAAGTTGGTAATCATTTGCAGGAACACTACTGCCTCTATATAATATATATTATATAGAATATAAAGAAAGTTTCTAAAATTTGGAAAATTATGTATCATGGACTCAAAAAAGTGAGTTTTAAAACTGTACACTGATCAATGATTATTTTAAAGCATCCTTTGCCTTTTCTTGTACAAGCTGAAAAACTGAGATTTAACTTTATAATGAACAGACTGAAGAACATATAAATTTAATATTTCAAAAATGTTAAGCACTTTTGGGAATACATTAAATCAATTGAGAAAAGGTGGAGAAGATAAAACACTGTAAAAAAATTCTAGAAATGCTTGTGAATTTTATATATTTTGACTTTTTCAGAACTAAAATATCATTTATTTATATATTCCTATGGTTTCTAAACTTTTCAATTTAGAAGTATGAAATAAGAGCTGAATGTCCTAGATAAGTCAAAAAGTTAAAAAATAAAAATTTAGATAAGAAGTGTATATTTTCAAGGTTACCTCTTGTGTTGTAGAAAATATTTTATGCACTAATATAATCAGTAAGTATATTATATGATAAACAGTGATCTCTGACTGCATTGTTTAGTATGGTAGCAGAATAATGTGGCAATGTGCAGTACAAAAATAACTAAAATATGTCCTTTAAAATATGCATAAAAACAAAACCCATATAATAATGCACTAAGTAGTAATGTTCAGATTATTGCATATAAAATAGCCACAGTTCTCACCAATACAGCCCAACCAAGCCAATCACTGCAGAAAATTTCAGAATACATTCTCATTCCAATTAAACTTCCTTGATATCTTCAAAATGATCTTTTTAAATCATCATTCTGATTTTACCATCATGACTTTGTAATTAGTGTGGCATTCTAAGTCTTTTTACAACCACCCCAAATCCATCTTTCCCATTTTCATCTATTCTCATTCTAATCTATGCATCATCTCACCCAGAATCACTGGACTAGTTCTTATATTTGATAGTTGTAAATTTTTGGTGACTTATGTGAGCAATAACACAAAATGCAAAGGTCACTAAGCATTTGCTAATAGATTAGTTTAGGCATAAAAAACTAATATACGTTGGATCAATTCGCTTCATTCTTCTAGACTTTTAAATTGAGATTTAGTGTCTAACTCGGATAGTTCTCTAGGATGTAGGGAGGACAAATATGAAAGCTACAGAATAAGCAACTTGCAACTATATGTTATCTGAGAACTTGAAAGTGTTGGTGTTCTGACACAGAAGATATATCAGAAGTATTTGAGATGAAGAACCATTAAAAGCCTCAGAATTCACCTGGTCCCAGTGACTTCCCCACCCTTCAGTGTTTGAGCTGTTGGGTTTTGGACAACTTCAAAGCTCTTAAAATAAATCTTTCCTTTAGAAATAGTTCCTGATAATTTCAAATGCTCACTGCTATAAAATCTCCACAAATACAAAGCCATAGGAGTTAAGATGAGGAAGCCACCAACAAATTTGGAAGATATGTAAATGTCAAATGAGTCTCAAGATTACCCCACTAATACTTTTGATTAAATCATACAACCACTTCTATCCAGTGTATCATTATGGTCTTTATCTACAAATCATTGGAGCTAATCCTTAACACTGTATTGATGTATGTCAATAATTTGCTGTTTTTCTTAATTCAGTTGTCACTGGATATTATTACCACATTTCTCAGCTCCTCTTAAATGCAGCTATTTTCACTAAATGAATATTACCAGAAATGACCTGCATAACTTTCATGATAGGACATATATATAGCTCATGGGACTTCTCCATGTTTCATATTTCTATCTGGCTGGCTACATGAAGAGAACTCCGTACAAATGAGGGAACCACAAATTTTAAGTGCCTGCATTCCTGCTTCACCATATGCAAGACATTCTGCTGACCCAGAATGCAGGTGTTTAGCTGATACCTGGAAATTTTACGTCCATGATAGGAAATGTAAAATCCTAGAGCATATATGTCAGTAAGAGGAAATTCAAGATAAATAAAATGTGGCTACTTGTTTGTTATCACTAAAGTCACTAGACTGTGCCCTCCACAGTGATT
This sequence comes from Heterocephalus glaber, assembly GCF_053883595.1. Taxonomy (NCBI): domain Eukaryota; kingdom Metazoa; phylum Chordata; class Mammalia; order Rodentia; family Bathyergidae; genus Heterocephalus; species Heterocephalus glaber. The sequence continues at coordinate 39,930,040 of NW_028258138.1, forward strand.
AGAATACTGAAAGTCCACAATAAAATTGTTTTCATTAAGGATAAAAATCTACTTACATAAAAAAGTTATATGTGTCTTAGAGAAGGAAATCCTCTATATTGCAATGTATAGAAGAAGGCATTAGTTATTTATGAGGCAAGAAAAGTCTTGCCTCCAAACCTTGCAGGATAACTCGCGTCTAACACTGTAACAGTGTTAATATGTGTAATAGCAAGTATAATATAAAGTAATTTTAAGGGAAAGAAGAAATGCCAATACCTTACTTCAAAATCTTATTAAAATTGTGCTATTAGATATCCAATTTTAGTTAAGAGCATGTTACTGGGTTTTGACACCTGTGTGTGTCCTTTATAGATGACTTTAGACTGTGGCTTTCTGCTTCAAAAAATATAACCACAAAAATTGATTTTTTTGGGGAAAGGAAATATAAGGCTGATGAATGGAGTAACTGTCTGGTTAAGCTGTTTTGCTCCTGGTAACATACCACAAGTGTACCTGAGAGATTTATTTTTCTAATATTTGCACTTTTATAATGAGGGAGGGAAAAAAAGCCTTAAAGATTAGTAAGTGATGAAGGCAGGGCCAGGGATTTAGCTCAGTGGTTCCACGGCCTGCCTCGCAAGCACAAGGTCCATAGTTCGATTCCCAATACACACACACACACAAAAGAAGGCAAACTTGCACTGTACATAATTATTCATAGATATGGACTACCATCCCTCAAAATATTTACATTAATTGCTTAAAAAATTTTAAAATGTGGAGTATACTCTGCCTTAAAAAATAAAATCTGAGTCATTTGTAGGAGACCATAATGTTAAGTGAAATAAATTAGACACACGAGCTTAAATATTGCATTATTTATATGAGAAATCCAAAGTCTATGTATGGAGCAAAATAAAAGATAGATAAGAGATATAGATTCTGTGGAGACTGGAAGGGGATCAGGAGATGAAAGGAAAGGGTAGGAAAGGTCTAGAGGGGATGAAAAAGAATTGAAGTGTGTAATGTAAATGTAGCAGCTCTTATGAGGAATGTAATCATTATGTGCTGCAAACATGAACTGATAAAAAATAAAAACTGAAAAAATTAAGAAATAGAAAACTCACTAAAGTCCTTTTATCTCCAGAACTTGTTCTTTGAAATTGGCATTCTTGAAGACATGCTTAACTTTACAGTTAAAAAACAGGATATTCTGTTCTACAGTGTATAATAATATAAACTGAAACTAATATAAAACAATTCCAAAAACTTACTAGAAATTTTCACTCTTAAAACCATCTCCTTATTTTATGAGTATTTCACTATACTTTTAAATGTCTAATATATAATGATTATTACCCTTTAATAAAAGTTTATTATAGTTCAGTTAAGGTTGAAATGGTAAAGCCACATCATTGCAGTTTTGTACTTTATTTAGGATTTTAAGTCTAAATTTCCTGTTTTCTCTTTATATTAGACCCAACCAAAGCAGAAAAATAATTTGTGAGTCTCCTAGGCAAAGGTAATAAGGTCCTTTACTATCTGTGGTCAATGTTAGAAAAATATATAAGTGAAGTAATTCAGACATACAAACAAATATTGCATGGTTTCTCTTATTTGAAAAAAAAATATATATATATTACAAAATAAAAGGTAATAAAGAGAAAAAAATTGTAATCCAGTGTGAACAATGGATCTAAAAGTACACCTTTAGTTCAATTGCTTTCCATGTTTTATATGTGGTTTCCAATCTATATATATGATAATTAACTTTACAAGTTCTTATAAAATAAACGTATCTGATGTAGAAAAAAATGTGGGGTGGAGGGAAGGAGGAAGAAGGAGGGAATTGAACTGTTATGTACATGTAAAAATACCTTATGGTGAATGTAATCATTATGCATTGCAAACATGTACTAATAGAAATTGAAAAAAAGAAAAAAATATTAGAAATATAAACTGCTATATAGAGATCAAAAATAAAGTTGGATCAAAAATATAGTGGGGGGAAAATGCCAATATTTACCAAATGCATTAAAAACAACATCTGTTAAGTATACCAATTCAATGTTGATTAAGTGATTAAGTTAATTTCCTGCTTGCTTTGAAAAAAGAACCTATTTAAAAAAAATAGCTGGGTAAATATATTTTATTTCCAGTTGTATATGTAGTGCAAGGTATATATAGTTATGACAGAACTATTTTTCATATATTCTCTTTGTCTTCTAATCTTCATAACATTTTTGAAACTGATGCATAGAGTATGAACTATCCCCTCATAATCCATAAAATATAACTTGTTATATGCATCCTTTTCTTGGTTTAGAAAATTGAAATTGAAATAAATAGAAAAAATTGAAATTTCACCATATTCTCTTTGCTCTACCTTTTTAGGGCAAGTGGTTATTATCTGAGTTTTGACACAGAAATCATTAATAATTACTTTGAAAAGAATAAGAAATAAAACAGTAAAAATTTGAATAGTTATAGTAGCTCTGTCATTGTCTTCCTTTGTGACATAGTCAAGAAATTTAAACTCTCTGATTCTTAGATTTTTGATCTTAAAATGGAGATAATTTTTGTCATACCTCCAGTGTTGTTATGAAACTAATACAAATGTTATTATATATAATCATTTTGAACATAGCTTTTTAGCCCATTATGCTTTGAGCTTTGGAGTGGACATATATTCCATTTTATTACCTTCATGAACCTATTTCAGAAGTCTACTAAAAGTGAGAAGTAAATCTTGATAAAAGGCAAGGTGCTCATACCTGGTAAGGAGTCATTTGTTCACCAAAAATAGGAAAAGCTACCTCCTGAAATGCAGTATGTTGAAAAGCTCTTTTTAAAAGCTCTATTTAGAATGCCATCTGGTCCCAACATGCTTCATAAAACAACGAGTGGATGATGGGGCTTGGCACATCTACATCTCTGTTATTGAAGAAATGTTTGCATGTTAATGGGTGAACAGCAAAATGCAAGGTGATGAACAGCAGCAAGTGGGAGCCAGTTCATTAGGTAGTATCACCTAATTATAGATGGGGTCATGACAAACAGCATGTCAAAGACTGAGCATGCTTATGATCATCAGGATGTAGACCACACCTCTACAGTACCCAGTAATAGGGGCTGAAATAATAGACTCAGAGAAAAGCAGCACTACTAGAAGAGTGAACAGATTGTTGGGCTGAACTACCATGTAAGGAGCCAAAAGAGTAATGCCAAAAATTCTTGGAATGGTCAGAGCTGTTGAATTACCTGAGTGAACAGAGATGATGCCAATGTGTCCAAGTACAATTTTTAGTTTTGAATTGACAATTTGGTAATACAAAATTTAGTAATACAAATTTAAACTATGTAGAATTATTATCTTAATGAATCATATTAGCTTAGTACTTTCTTTAAGAGGAGACATTCTATAGAAGAATATGATTTATTTAGCCAGCCAAAACTGGTACTTTTGTCATTATTCAAAACTCTCCAAGTGGAAAAAAGCTGCACTATAACAGAATGGTCAGATTTCATGTTTGATAGCTTCCCATTATTAGTACCTTTACAAAATGAAATTTAATTCTTGAATGACATAGAATCTGGCAACACTTTTCCTGATTAATTCTGTAATTAAAATGAACTGAAGATTGAAAGACATAGTGGAATACCCAGAAGCAGTATTCAGGAAAAGATGTAGGAATTGAGACTTCGTCACGTTAAAAATCTCCATTTGTATGATGACCGGTGATGTTGAACATTTTTTTCATATGTTTACTTGTTGTTTCTACTTCTTTGTCTGAGAAATGTCTGTTCATTTCAGAACAGACATTTTTGGATTGGTTTCTTAAATTTGGGAGGTCTGATTTTTTTAAGTTCTTTACATGTTACAGATAGTAGGCCTTTGTCTGAGGAACAGCTGGTAAAATTTTTTCCCAAATTGTGTGTTGTCTCTTCACATTGTTGGTGGTTTCTATTGCTGTGCAGAAGCTTTTTAAAGAGATCCCAGTTGTTAATTCTTTGTGCTAGTTCACATGTGGCTGAGGGTTTGTTCATGAAATCTTTTTTCCTATGCCAATGTCTTCAAGGGTTCTACCTAACCTCTCTTCCAGCAGGTTTAGTGTCCTGTTTTAATATTTAGATCTTTAATTCATTTCAATTTTAGTTTAGTGAATGGTGAGAGATATAGGTCTAGTTTTAATCTTTGGCAAGTTGAAACCCAAATTTTCTGTCACATTTATTAAAGAGGGTATTTGGCTCCTTTGTTAAAGATGAGGTGGCTGAGTATGTTTGGAGTTCTTTCTGCATCTTCCAGTCTGTTCCATTGATCCTCAGTCTGTCTCTCTCTCTCTTTTTTTTTTTTTTGGTAATGAGGATTGAACTTGGGTCCTTGTGCTTGCAAGGCAGGCAGCAGAACCACTGGGCTAAATCCCTGGCCCCCTTGGTCTGTTTCTTTGCCAGTTCTATGCTGTTTTTATCACAGTAGCTTTGTAGTATAGTTTCAAGTTGGGGATTGTGAGATACCCTCTACCTTGTCTTTGCTGCCTAGAATTGCTTGTGTGATTCATATTTCAATTGGGATTGCACCCTTCTCCACTGTTGGTGGGAGTGTTGACTGCTGCAACCACTATGGAAATCTGTTTGGAGATACCTCAAAAGACATGGATTAGAGGTTCCATTTGACCCAGCTATTCCCCTGCTGGGTATCCTCCCAAAAGAATTTAAAGAATCATACCACAGCAATTTATGTGTGCCCATGTTCATAGCAGTTCAGTTTGTCATAGCTAAATCTTGGAAACAGCACAAATGCCCATCAGCTGGAGACAGGATAAACAGTAATAAAATGGAGTACTACTCAGCCATAAAGAATGATAAACTAGAGACATTTATAGCTAATTGGATTAAGTGAAGTAAATAGGACACACATGTATATACTGAATTTTCTCTGATGTGAGAAACTGAAAGTATAAATGAGGACCAAAATGTGTAATAGATTATGTGAAATAGGAAGAAAAGGTTCAAAACTGAAGAAAAATGGGGAAAGGGGGTGGGGAAAGGAAAGAAGAGAAAGGAAAAAATATGAGAAAAGGAAAAAATGGAAACAAATTCTTTGTAAATTGGGAGTGGCTGAAGGGTTGAAGGGAGGGCAGGGGAATGGGGAAAAAATAAGAACCAAGATATATCAGGTAAAGGTATAAATTCCCAATGATGAATGTCATCATGTTGTATACCTAAAATGTGCCAATAAACTTAATGAATAAAAAACCCTTCATTTGCAGCAAAAAGTCCTATAGGAAAGATTTGTAACTAGAAAGGAATGCAGTAACTTACACATTGTTTGGGCAATGTATGAGTGAAAAAGGAATACAAACAATGCACGAGCTGAAATGTTAATTCAGCTACTCTATGAGACTCAAGGAGTTTTCTGTAACAATTATGGCAAGTTATAATTTCACTGAGTTGGAACAAGAAATAAAATATATGTGTAAGGTTAATATAACTATGAAAATCCTAATGGATGTTGTAGTATATTAAATTGTCTTGAGTTTTTACTAACATCTCCTATAAACTCCCCTGTGTCCACATTTTCTTTCTTCTCTTTTTCTTTTTTTTTTTCAACTCTACTTATATTGAATCAAGGAATAAGTTAATTAAGCAGCGGACTTTGCTTTGGAGCAGAAGGATGATCAGAATGCCCTTTGGAGAGAAGAGGGTAGCTTGTGCTGCTGTGAAAATCCCTAACAAGTGGTGACTCAAGATCTCCAAGCTGGCTCTAGTTCTGGGAGAAAACAGTCCTCATGCAGCATTGTTATTCACTTTGCTTCCACCTTCTGGATTTGGAATCTCAATATGTTGACAAGAAGATTTTATTTACAGCATTATACACTAAGTGATTGCCAGTTGTTTTAGGTATGAGAATTTCACCTTGTACAAACTTCAAAACTGAGCTAAAACATTCAACAGTATATTTTAGGGGACTTTAACCAAGATGTTCAAGGGAAATAGTTTACAGAAATGATTTTTTTCTCAAGAATAATAAAAAGTTTTTATTAGGTGATATATTTCTCATGGAAATTTAAGAATCTTTAGAAATTCTCCGTACAAGTTTCTTCTAGATACCATGTTCAAATAATATGAGCATTGTTCATGCACTATGATCCCGTCTCTCAGATTTTATGAAGGAGGCTAACAGATGGAGCTGTCACTTTGTCCTAACAGATTTTCTTAATTTCATAAGAGGTAGCTAGAAAATACAGACTGGAAAGATGCCTTTTCTGTACACCCACTCAACAGTAGTTGTAATATTTCAAAGGAAAAAAAGCAAATGAAAAGTCTTCACTTCTTTAAGCACCATTTACTGAACTGCTAACATCATTTTGCTGTTCTCTTTGACTTTTATTATCCTGTTCACAAATGTCACCTCCACTGTCCAGAGACTGAACAATATTTCCAAAATAACTTCCTTGTAGGCTTGGTCTTGCATCTTTTAACATGAACACTGATTAACTGTCTAAATAAGAAGAGTCTAATTTTCTTTCTTTTGACTCAATGCAAGTGATTATCTGTTTAATGGTCTCAATTTTATCTTAAATTTTAATAAGATTTTTGCACACCTTTCATAAATGTACATTTGAAATGAAAAACTTTAATTACCACATTTTAAATCTTTCCACTTATGGGAATACTTCTGAATAATAATCTTTCCTAAAAACATGCCATAACTTAGAAATCCATGTACATAAAGATAACTATAAAGTTACATGTTGATAACTATTACCAAACAAGACAATGTGTCATTAAAATCACTATATGTGATACAAAAAGAGATACAAAGGTAAGCATCTTTCAAAAGTCAAAATTAATATTTCCCTTGGAAACATTTAAATGACATAAGTAAATTGCTACACATAAACCCAAATAACATTATTAATACATTTGTGTTTCTATTTTAATATAGCACTTGTGCAGTATAACTAAAGTCAATAAAATATGTAAAAGCTAAGATCACAAAATCCTTAATGAAGTAAGATATTCAAGACAAAAAAGAGTTGAAATCAGAAACATGTTACGTTACATTGCTGAGGTAAAGAACAACTGCAACTACCAGCTTAAATCATAACAGTGCTTTGATTACAAAAGTGTCTTTGAATCTCAATATGTACATTTAAAGATAGATACTTTAGGTCTGCTTCCTAAAAAGGCCCATCTCTTTCAAGCTCAGGTCCATCAATCCTAAGGTATGGGTCTCTTTAATTCAAAATGGTTTCTGAATGGCTCACAGCATGACTGAATAATGGAAAAAAAACTTTCCTCTGCTTCATGTACTTTTCTTGTGAGGAAAGTTCCCAAAATTTCCACACAAAACTTTTTCTTCAATTGAACTGGGCAAAAGCTAGTCACATGATCTGATTAGAAAGAAAGGGAAAATGAGAAATCTTTCCCTTTATCCAACTGCCTATCAACTGAGAGATAAGTCAGAATTTCTGGAATGAGGAACAAAGAAAAGAAGAGACACTGAGGACAGCTAAGACTTGGCTGGACTTAATTTTTAATTAATGTTTATAAAATCTGCCCTTGGGTAAATTTAATATTTTATATTTCTATAGCTATTAAGGTACTGAAAATATCCAAACCAAAATTAAAGACATTTTGATAAGTTAAATAATTTTTGAACTAGACTATTATATTCTCGGTATCATAGCATATTGTTTATTATTTAGTGAATTAATTGTGCAGTATCTATTATTGATACCACTTTAATAGATAAGATTGGACATTGCTTAACAATGCTATCATCATTCCAACACCCTGGGCCGAGGCATCCTATGCAAAATGACAATTTTATATAAATTGTGCCCCACTCTTGTGAAGTTTAATAAAGTTGTTTAAGGGACTGAAGTTCTGACAAGGTTCTGTGGAGAAAGATTACCAAGAAACACTTCATAGTCACGGGTGCTACCTCAGCTTCATTCACTATGAGTTCTATATGGTACGAGTCTCACTGTGCTCATTTTGATACTTCCTGTGATGCTTTACCCCAAGTGAAAAATGAAGATTGCCATCAACTTCAAAATAATAGCATCTTTTATTTTTCATGATTAAATGTATTATAGCTTTACAGTCACCACTAAAGAATTATGTTCCTTTCACAGATTGCAATCCAAGACTCAGAACTGTTAAACTGTATAACACATTGTAAGATCTACCTGAATTCCTGAACTAGTGAACCCAATGATGTTTTTTGCCAAACTTCTGCCTCTGGGAGTCAGGAGGTTCTTCCTAACTTTCTGCTAAACCTTATCTATGCAGTACTAGAGTAAATTCCAACTCCACAGAGTTTTTGTAAACCTGTCTTATTGTACATAGTGTTACAGTAATGGGAACTTAATTTTTTAAATTATATTTAGATTTTTCCTCATTCACATTTTTCCATCTATCCTTTTCTCTAGTGTTTTAGAGCAAGTGATATGCTCAGGATGGTTTGCTGAAGCTGGTGAGAGCTAAGGTTAAGATTTTTGCAAATTAGTTGCTAAACAGACATTATTGAGGATTAAATTCTATACCTTTTAAAATGAATAAATTATATTAAAAATAAAGGTAATATATACTCAAAGCCATTCTCTCTTAATTTCTTTATTTCATTTTATAAATGTCTTTGTTCTTAAAGTTACCGATGACTACTGTGTATACTCTATGAGAGAAACACAGTGGTGAGCCACTTCTCTTGTTCCATCTCTGGATTTAATGACAACAGGTCAGCTGAGGCTCATGGGGAGTACGGAGCACAGCATGGTATTATTTATACAACAGAAATGAGCTGTCACTACAAATTAACACAGTACTCATGTTCCTTAAGATAAAAAGCAGGCTATTAACTACTAGCACACTATATCCAGATATGCTTATTTACTTCAGTAAAGGTCAAATTGGGACTGCAGAGAGAAATGAGGAAAATCATCATAACTTTTGAATTATTAGGAGACCATAGTCCTAATAGCCAGATATTATGAAGAGAGAAATACACTTTCTAAGCCCCATACAGTTATATAAACATGTCAGGATCAAGGACGGGACTCTGAACATCCAAACAACTGGTAGAGAAAAGAAAGAATGTGATATAAGGTAGCTGTCACATAGCTAGGCAGGGAATGAAGCAATTTCTACATTGTTAAAAAAAACACTCTGGTAAGGGAAGGAGTGAAATGAAAGTCCAACACAGTAACCTTGCTTCTTGTCTCTGTGTGTCAGGCTGAAATCTCAAATACGTTAGTGTGGCACTGCAATGTACCTCTTGTCACAGTATTAAATATATTGAAGGGATGAAAAGCTCTTGAGATAGGGGTCCTTTGTCCCAGCAAATGAGATACACACAATCTGGTCTTGTGTCCATCAACCTGTCATCAAATGAGAGTGATAGTTACCCAGTCGGAAAAGGTGTCTAAATCTGCACTGTCTGATACGGTAGCCACAAACCATGTGAGGATGCTAAACCCTTAAAATGAGACTAAGTTAATCTGTGTTAAAATTGTCAAATACAAACCTAGTAAGAATAAATAATATAAAATATCTCATCTCTAGCTTTGTATAGTAATTATTATTGATATAATATTTTGAACATATTGAAAAAGTTAAACATATTCAAATCAACTTGACCAATTTCTTTTTAGTTTTAGTATTGCTACTAAAAATATAAATTCATAGCTCAATTTTTAGTGTGGATTATATTTTAATAAAGAGTATTGTTCTACATAGACAACCCTGATTATCCCCCTCACATATTCTGTAGAGCAGTCCAGAAATTCCTTACTGCCCTTGTGAAATATTAGGTAGAAGTAACAAACAGATGAGAAGATGAGGAAAAAGAGGAAAGGGGCAAGAGTGCCAAAGGCAGAGTTCTCAAGGCTGAAAGCAATGCTGGCATCTGTTGGCTGAGTCCAGAGCAGGGAATATGGCATCCCACTCCACAGACCACAGTGAAATTCTGACAATAACCATTTAATTGAGCCAGGCTAGGGAGTGGTATACAGAGGTAGTGGTATACAGGCAGAGTCCTCCAGAGGCCAGCACAGAGCTCCAGCACAGTCCCGAATCTGTTTGTGTAGAATGAAATTTTTCATGCTCTTACTGCCCTGCCTTGAGATCACAAAAGATGAATGCACTAACCGGTGGTAATAATCTTTTGGGTGGTTTTGACTAACCAAAGAAATGATCCTATGTTTATATTATCATACATATATAAAATTCAAAAATAAATGTCTCTTCTAAAAAGTAAACGCTATTTTATGTTCTTATAGTTATTAATAGATATCGTTGATTTAAATTTTCATCAATTTCTCTGATTCCTATATTTTCAAAAACTTTTCCTTTGCTTTACTGATATATGTTTGTATATATAATATTAATAATTATTTTCAGGAATTTGTATATATGTATATCCTCTCTGATTCCTAGAACCAAAAAATTATCAGAGCAGAAGCTTCAGAGTTTTAAGGAACGTTCTCTTTCTCTTTAAAGTATCATCTCATCATATTGACATCAGGGGTCACAATCAAATTACAAAATCAAGCATTATGTTGTTCACTGATTTATATTCATAAATTTTGGTAAATTCCACTAAGTAGATCTTAATAACCTCATTTAAAATGTAATTATTCAGTATACTAAAAACATCATTTAAAGATATGAGAATGATTAAATGATTATATAATAATGAAATAATATAACATTTATGGTAATATTTCAAGTATTGGTTTGAATTCCTATAATTTTTTTCTTACAAATTAATTATCAAATACCTTTTATAAATGAAGACTTCTCCTAGATCACACAAATATTCAATTCTTAGGTTTTAAGTCTATTTTTTAAATCACCTGATAGAAATTTGGAGCCATTAATAGCCATTACATCAAAGTAAACATAATTTTATTATTTTGTTACCTATGGACTAACATGATCTTAGTGATCTTAAGCCTTATTTTCAAGTCTTAATATTGTTATTTTAGACAAAAATATACTGAAAAACCATGAAATAAACAAATATTGAGTAACTTTTTTTTTTTGGCAGTATGTAGAAAGTGGTTTTATTATAGGGATGGCAGTGTTGGTTCAGCAATGGAAGATCTAACCCCAAAAGTCATCATTTTAACAGAGGAAAGGGAAAAGCCATATGATCCTGTCACTAGTTGGAGAAAAAGTATTGGACTAAATTCTACAGCTGTTCATGGTAAAAGCTATCAGGAGACTAGAAGTAGAACAGAACCTTCTCAACAGATCAAAGACATGTACTCCATACTTCCAGCAAAAATGCCTTACATGAATGGAGAAGATACAATGCTTTCTCCCTAAGGTGAGGAGCAAGGGCAGATATGCTTACTCTTCATCTGTCCATTAAACTTTGAAACATAGGCCTAAACTAAAATAGTCTGGCAATAAAATGATACAATTAGGATAGATAGGATTGGCAAGGTAGAAGCAAAATCTTTATATGTAGATGAAATGATTATCTACAGAGAAAATACTAAGAAATCTCTAGGAGCCCCTAGAACTTATATATGAATTCAGCAGGATTAAAAAAAAGGTATATATAAAAATTCAGGTCTACATATACTTGGTATAAATGAAGAATTGGATACTGAAATTTAAAAGTTATGTAGGAGTACAAAGGACCTAGAAAAGTAAAAAGAAAAAGAAAACAGTGTTGGAAAGACATTTATTACCTAATTTTTAGACTTCCTCTAAAGCTACAGTAATCAAGGCAGTGTTGGTGTAAGGAAAGATATATAGATCATTGGAATAAAACAGAAAATCTAGAAATAGAACCACACATATATGGTCCACTGAGTTTTGAAAGATTATTTAACATTAACATTTTATAGAATATAAACTAAATTCAAAAGCAAAGGAAAAGATAGTATTTTCAGCCAATGGTACTAGAACACCTGGTATCCATATATAAAAAATTAACCTCAACCCTTTATTTCCATACATAAAAATAACTTGAAAGAATCTAGGAACCTAAATATGAAAGACAAAAACTATAAAACTTTTTTCCATACATAAAAATAACTTGAAAGAATCTAGGAACCTAAATATGAAAGACTAAAACTATAAAACTTTAAGAAGGAATTATAAGGGAAAATGCTTATGAATTTAGGGCAGGCAAGCACTACCTAGGATACAAAAAATATGATGTATAAAAGAAAATATTGATAAATGAGATTCCATCAAAATTTAGCACTTTAAATGACATTGTTAAAATGAAAAGTAGTCCTTAAACAGACCATATTTACAATGCATATAACCTATGACCACAATATATAAAGAATTCTTACAGCTCATTAAAAGACAACCCAATTAAAAAGTAGACACAAGAAGATGATAAATAGCCAGTATAGCACAAGGAAAGGTATGCCACTCTAGAATCAGAAAAATGCTAATCAGTACAATAACAAGATTGAATTATACACTCATTAGGGAGATGAAGTTAAAAGTTTCAAAAGCCTTGTCATGACTTTTTCTTTTTGTTGGATTCTCCCCCTTTAATGTGTTTAATTTGTCATGCCCAATGGATCCATTCTGCTGGGATTCCTGGGGTTGTGATCCTCATTGTCTTTTCCTAGGACATTGTTTAAAATTTTTGGAGTGCTGGTTTGGTATTCATGAAGTTCCTAAGGTGCTCTTTATCATGAAAGTATCTTATTTCTCCATCAATTTTGAAAGATAGTTTTGCAGGGTACATCAATCTGGGTTGGAGGCTGTTTTCCTTTAGGGCTTGAAATACATCACTCCAAGCTTTTCTTGGCTTGAGGGTTTGCATTGAGAAGTCTGCTGTGATTCTGATGGGCTTTCCTTTGAATGTAATTTGTTTCTTTTCTCTAACTGCTTGTAGAACTTTGTTCTTCTGTTGGGTTTCTGGAATCCTATTATATGCCTATGTGTAGATTTTTTTTGATCAAGGCTATTTGGAATTCTACATGCCTCACTTATCTGTATGTCAAGTTCTTTTCCCCTGCTTGAGAAGTTTTCTGCCATCACTTCTGTGAACAGTTCTTTTTATGGCATTTGCACTCTCTCCTGTTTCTTCATTGACTCCAATCAGTTCACTCAGTCTTATGTTATTCTTCTTTGCATTGTCTAGCAGCGGTTGGATTGATTTCTTGTGGTCTCTTGCAATTTTAAAGCAATTTGTCTTCTCCTGGTCACTAATTGCAATCTTATCTTCTACATCTGAAATTCTGTCCTCACATTGGTTCATTCTGCTGTGTAGACTTTCAATGGAGTTTTTAATCTCCTAGAAATCTGTTTGTATGTGTTTTATGGATTCCATTTGTTTCCTAGGTTGGGATTCCATCATGTTCCTCAGTTTCTCTATTTTTTTAATCTGTGTCCTCTCTAGATTTATTAATCATGTCTTGCACTATGGGCACAATCTCTGCTATTATCTGAGAAATTATTTCTGATTTCATTTTTCCCAGATCCTTTTTTTTTTTTTTTTTTTTGGTACCAGGGATCGAACTTGGGACCTTGCACTTGAGAGGCAGGCGCCGGAACCACTGAGCTAAATCCCCAGCCCAAAATAGAATTTAGAAAGAGTGGCCTTTTTTTTTTTTTGGTACTGGGGATCGAACTTGGGTTCTTGTGCTTGCAAGGCAGGCAGTAGAACCACTGACCTAAATCCCCAGCCCTCCCAGATCCTCTTTTGTTGCCAGTTGATGGAGTCCAGGTGGTTGAGTATCAGATTGTTCATCTTGTTTCCCTTTGAGGTTGATGTAGGGGATCTGGAAGTCTGTTTTTGAGGCTTGTTTACATGTCTCCTCATTTCCATGGGGTGGGGAGGGGAGGTTGCTGCTGGCACCAGCATGGCTCACCTCCTCTGCCCTGGGAGCAGTGGAATGGTGGCCAGGGAGCCTCCTCCTGGCCGCTGGGGTTGGCTCACCTCCTCTGACCTGGGAGTGGGGGAATTGAGTAACTTATTTTTAATTGCTATTAACTGTAGTACTATCATCATGTGAATTTTAATGACACAGATTGAGATATGAACTAAAATAATTCAGAGGCCTCTTAGGAGTTGCACAGGTTATAAACAAAGGAATGAGATTGCAATAAATCAGAAGATGAGAAATTTGTTTGCTAATATAAATTTCAGGCAAAAAAAATCATGGACTAAATCAAAGTCATTTCAAAGTACAGTGCTTTGGCATTTATTCTGCAAATACATTCTGCATCACTTTTGACAATGAAAAATTTTGATGCCCTACGCAAGGGACTACATTACTTGTTATTCTCTGCTTCTCTTCCACTGAACAGCTATCAGAACATGTGAGATAAATTTTGAATTAGCAAGGGAGTAGCAGTTGTTAAACTTCAGGAACTACCTAAAGAGTCCAAATTTAACAATTAAGCTTTCCTGAAATGTATTTTTTGTAAAACTTAAAATTTAGAGATGAATTTAAAGAATGCTTCCTTCACAGTTGATTGAAAGAGGGTTTCTGTTGAATAAGTGAGATTGTCAAGCTACATTGCCAGAATCCAGTTTCAGTGGTTACAACAGTGGTTGTTATAATAGTCTCAAAATTCTTAAAATTTAATTCAATAAATTGATCTTATTTTTTTTTTTGGTACCGAGGATCAAACTTGGGTCCTTGTGCTTGTGCTGCAGGCAGTGAAACCACTGAGCTAAATCCCTGGCCCTGATCCTATTTTTTTTAACAAAAGCCAGATTTGCTTTTCAGCATTGGATGCTATGAATATGAAAATACTACTCTCTGGTAAAAAATGCTTGAATACTTTCAAAGAAGTTTTACTTAAATTCTAATAATTGTTACAAGCTTGAAATACTTAAACTTTGGGAAGACACATTACTTCACACTGTTTCAAAATCTAAATAAAAATATGAAGTATATCATAGATAATAATCATTCATTAGAGAAGGAATTAGCATATAATTTCAAAAACAAACTTTTGAGCTTTTAAAATGTTTGTTCTTGAGTAGTCACTGAATTTCACTGAACTTAGACATTTCACATGAAATGAAAACAACAATCTCCAATCTACTTCATTTTGTTTTGGGACACATTTAAAAATTTATAAGAAAGTCATAGTAAATTTTATATTGTATTAATAATTAAGTATGGTTGCATCCTGAACTTACATTTTTCTTTAGAAGTTTTAGCTCTTAGTTCTGAAAAATTTTAAACAGATCTTATGGTATATATTAGGATGTCTTTTCCTCTTCTTTTCCTTTTCTTTCTCTTCCTTTCCTCACTTTTAAAAGAGGAAACAAAAGAATATAACCAAATTCATTCAAATAGAGAACACCATAAGGGATTTTTCTAAATTGAATACATACTTGAATAAAGCAAGATCATAAGAGAAATGAAAAAAAGGACCCAGAATTTGGAAAAGGCATAGATGTGAGAGTAAATATATTGCTCAATATAAGAAGAGAAAAGAAATTTAAGGTAGGGAGAAAAGAACTGATACTAAAATGAGGATAAACAAAAGCATTTGTATCCATCAGATTCCACAGAATGATTCTGCTTTGGTTAACACAAGAAAGTGGATAAATAAGTTAGAAATAAAATTACTCACAAATGAAAGTTTCACCTAAAGTTCTAGTTAGATGTTTCTCTACTAATTACCACAATCACTATATCCCAAAGACCATGTATATTTAACAACCTCTCATCGAAATTTTGCATATTTATTTTTTCTCATCCACCCCAAGTTTAAATTTAGATTTTATTCTTAGTTTTTCTCCTTTATAAATTTGTGGACATAATTATGTTGCATTTCTGGAACTACAAGGTAAATATTTGGACCTACAAGACAGAAAAATGAGAGAGTTTCATTCCTTTCTCCTTTGCTGATTTAGCGGCTATACTGGACCATAGAAGTCTACATTCACATTTGATCTCATGTTGTCTTGTTGCTTCTTTATTCAGCCTGCTTTCCAGACCTTTCCACAGTCTCTTGCCCTTAGCTACACTTAAAAAAAAAATTAGTGTATGTTTACAATATAAAGTAGCCATATTTCTTTGGGGGAATTTGTACAGTGTAGGTATCATATCTTGACCATTTGACCTGTTTATTTCTTTCTTATCCCTCCCCTTGAGATCCTTCCACATCTCCCAAAATTTGCCTTTTTTCGTTTCCTACCTTCTCTCCTGTATTTTGCTTGGCTATTTTTAAAGTTTGTGTAGGATCAAACTACAAATAACCCACATTCAGGGTAGATGTGTCAACTCTTTCAAAGGATTCCTGAGGTTCTTTCACTTGGTGTAGTATAGAACATGTCTCAAAGCACCTGAAGTTTTTCTGCTGGTTTCCAGATTAATCCCTCCTTGAGGTGGGTTATGAGCTGAAATTCATAAAAATCACTGTCACAATTCCATAACCTACACGGTCCATTTCTAGTTTCTGCTATTTCTGCTACTCAGATTTTCTCCATTGTTCACAGTGACCCTGTGGAATCAAAAAGCTATGTAAGTAACATAATCTTCAATAAAAACAATTTCTTATTTAAATGGCAATTTATGAATTAAAATTTGTTATCAGTATCTCTTTTTGTTTTTACAATTTACCTTTGTATGGATTTCTATTTTCTCAAAATCAATATTTTTGGCTAAAATCACCCTTCTGCACTCTCCTCCTCAAAAATAATCCTTTTTATGATTTCCTGTGTTTTTGTTGCTATTTTGTTGTTTAAATATAATTCAGTTCCTCCAGAAATTTCTGATTTAAAGCTCAGTAACATTGGTGACATAACTGTATGTACTCGTTACATTGCCTCGGGTTGATGTGTCTCTCAAATAGTATAGCCTCATGTTGGTTTCACGGTGGCCTATGTTACACTTCACCTTTGTATTTATTTCCATAACATCCTGTCCACTTCTACCAAATTATTATTCACAAGTCATGTTTTCCTCCTCACTTTTTCACTTGAACAGATTCTTATGGTCCATAAGATATAACTTTATAACTTGAGTTCCTTTGTAGCCTTTCATGATTGTACTGTACCAGAACTTTCTTCTTTTCATCAACTTTGAGGCACACATTCTTTCAGTCCAATCTGTTTCTCTTTACAGCATACTGCAGACTCATCTAGTGCTTTCCTATCATTTGACTTTCTTCAAAGTCTCCCTCTTTTTCTTCTTTCTCCTTTCCTTGTTTATATCTACTGCTAGAATAGCTGTCAATGTTTGTAATTAAAGAATAAAGCTCCAGGAGTCAAAAGATTTTGCTTCACTTTGGCATTGCAGAACATGTAAGCAGCACCCACAGACAAGGAAAAGCATAGAATATGACCTCGATGGCATTATCAAAGCCCTAATTCCTGTGACTTCAGTAAATTATTTCATTCTGTTGCTTCTGTTTTTGTTCACTTTTAGTATAAGGTGGTCAAATTAGGCTGTATCTGTCTTTGGTCCTACTTCTAATATATTAATCTATGAATTGATTACATCTATGTAATAATTTTTTCTTGAATAATCCATCAAAATTGATGGTACTGTTAACAAATTAATATTGTAAAATTTCATTTAAATTATTACAGCTATGTTGAAAGTCTCTGCTCTATCCACTTACTTACTTTTATTATTTGCAGTAATAGGAATTGAATCCACAGCATTGTGCATGCTGAGCAAGCACCCTGTAACTAAGCTACATGCCCACCATTTCTTTTTATTTAACACTTATTGTATACTTTTTTGAATTACTTGCTATATGCTTGCTAAAAATTGATGTGTGGCTTCTACTACTGTATATATACTACTTAGAATCTATCAGTGTACCACACATAAAGTAGGGATTCAAATGCAAGGATTTTTTTTAATATAATGTTTCAGAAAATCATTGAATCACTGTTTTTATTTGAAATAATGTCTATATGATTTTAAAAATTATTGGAAATGTTGAGCTGGCCACCACAACAAACCTTGGTTTTTTGTCTCAGGACCCATGTTGGCAAGATTTGTGGATAAGAATTTTTGTGGGAATGATATTGGCTCCTCTTAAATTCAAAGAGGCCATGTGGAATTGAGATAAACCTAGGTATATGTATTGCTTTGAATTAGTAGTTATGAATTGAATTTACTTTGTAAAGTTGGTATGAAAAAGAACAACAATGGATAATTGTTGTCATTCACATAGCAAGCTATCAATGGTTGCATAATGAATTACAAAAATAATGCTTCAATTTGGAAAGAGGGCCAGGATTCCTGAACATTTTAAATTTCTACCTTAATGTTATTTTACTTTCAAACACATAATAATGCTATAGTTATATACTAACTATGAAAAATATCTGAAACATGAAAGTTTTTTATTTTAAAAAATTCATTAACAACTTTGACAACATAATTTAATTTTATAGGAAGACTTCTGCTTTGAGCTCAATTTATATTACTGGAAATATGAAATATGAAACTCATTAATTTAATATCAGTAAAGCCAACACAGGTTTATTTTTAAAGTGCTTCCAAAGAATTAAGAGAAACTTTGCTGAACCACTTTATATCATATGATTTCCATTTAAAAATATCCATATCAGTATAGGTTTATCTGAAATTATGGTAAAAGGGCCTTTTTATACACGAATGCTAAATTGGTTTAATGGTTTAAAGACTTTTTTCTTATAGTTCTTTAAGTTTAAAGTTTAGCAAATATATTTCAGTGGTTGTCTTTTTCTGTGATTTGAATAAAGATTATAATAAGACTAGGAACCAAAAATAATTTACTAACACTGCATTTGATTTTATTTTTCAAAAATGTAAGTATAAATCCCAAAATATGTAGACTCATTAAATTTTTGTAGTTATGAGATTCTATTCAGATGTCTAACTCATCAATAATGATGTGAAATAGGCCTTTTTCTGCATATATTTCAAATCAATATTTCTTGATGTTTCTGTCACGTACACATCCACTATTTAAAAAGGTACCTGAAGAGGAAAATAAGAGAACCAAATGAACAAAGTAAAGTACATAAAATCACCATAGACTACAAACAAAACTGTGACTCTGGCTCCAATAATAGTTTTTAAGTTGAAGGCTGGAGAAAAGATTAGACCTCTTAAAGGATGAAATTATTACAGACAAAAAAGAAAAAGTAATTCAAAAATATCTACTTAATTTCACGACAAGTATGTAAATTATAATCCTATAAAAGAATATTTCCTTTTACTATCACTTTATTTTATGTCATTTTTCCCTTCTCAATCTCTAATACAGTTCTGAGAATACAGTATATTTTCAAGAAATACTTACTGAATTGGATTTAACAAAAAACTGGCATTTAAAAATGACAATGGAAACAAAATCTTCAAGAGGGAAAATAAGGTGGTGGTTTTCAAAATATTTAAAACTATGGATTATTATTGCTCATTTGTGCCTCATCATCAACTCTGTTTGAGTTGGATTGAAAATATGTGAAGACAAAGAAGCACTCATGCATCCAACTTGAATAAGACAACAGCTCAGAAACCCAAAAATGCTTTAAGGACACATTGGAGAAAACGATATATGTACGCCAGTTTCAACCTTCTAGTAAAAATACTAAAAATAAAATCATGCTATTACAGATCAAAAATTTTCACTCCAAATATAAAAGTCAATCAAATCACTAAATTATTATCTATTACTCAAAATTTAAATTCAAGTGCAATTTATTAATGTATTATATATATATATATATATATATAGTCTAGAAAGTGTGATAAACAAATGTGAAGATTTAAACTTTAAAAATTGATTGTAAAAAACTCATTGCTAATTAATTCCCTCAAAGTACTCCCCCTTACTTTAGAACAGTTATGCCATCATTCTTGCCATTTTCTGAAGCAGTTCTGCAATATTCTTTTATGAATGTCTTTAGTTGCACTGTAAAGGCTCCCTTGAGACTTGAGTCTTGAATTGATTAAAAATTCTTCCATTTTATGGTTATTTTCACCTTGGGAAAGACCCAAAAGTGGCATAGCACAAGATCCAGTGAATAAAAGTTGATAAGGATAAACTATAATATTTACAGGAGCCGGCATTTTCATTGGATGGGACTTGGCAGCAGCTTTCCCTGTATATTTTTAATCACACCTTATAAAAGACACATTCTCTTCCAAACATTCTTTTAATAATAAGTCTAAATGTAGGTTCTATTTTCCTCTTGTGTGAAAATTAAAATTATATAAGGGTATTTCAAATGCATTGTGTAAACAATTACAGCTTATAGGGAGCTGAGTATGAAAATTTCAAGAGAAGGCCTATATTATATATTTATGGAAATGAGTAGGCTAACTTTGTGACAGAGATTCAATTTTAGGTAGTATGTATGTTAAGGATAATTATGATATAGTACTAATGGTACAATAACAGGCTTTACAATTTAGATTTTTATTTGGGGACATATACTTTCTAGACAACAGTATAGTTACCTGACTGAACTTACTACAAATAACGTCAGTTAAGGAAACCCAGAAATATGCCTTAAACATATTAACTATTAGTCAACTTTCTGGATTATTAAATTTGCTTTGTAAATTAAAAACAAAATGTATACAGTTTAGCAAAATATTTGTAATCTGATGAGAGTAGCATCCTAGAGTTTTCTTTAATGCAGATTCATGAGATTAGAAGTTCTGAATATTTAGAAGATTAAAAGTGTCATTAGATACCAGCTAAATTTCACTAATAGTTTTGAATTATCATCATAATTCCTCATATAGAATATATCAGTAAATGTGTTATTAGGAATTTAAAATATTGACATCTATATAGTTTTGTGGGGTTTTCTTGGTACTGGGATTCAAACTCAAATTCTTGCACCTACAAGGCAGGCAGCAGAACCACTGAGCTAAACCCCAGGCCCTATAGTTTTAAATATATCAAACTTAAATGACTTTGTGACATAACTTTCATTATTACATTATTAAAATATATGTTATACAAAAGGAATTTACATTTAGGGTAAAATTCTATTCCATATACTTCTAAATTTAAAATAGTATGTATTCATAGAAAATTAAACCAGGTAATTCTGAATGATAAATTAAACTATTTTTAAATTAAAATTTGAAGTGAGTTATCACATTCAAGATATTTGAGGTTGTAACCATTAAAATACCTCTTACAATACTACTTTGCCCTACATTTGCTGGATAAAATCTTTCAAGTTGCTTTCAATTTTTTTTCATTTTAGGACAAGCACTGAGTCTAGATTTTGCTCTTCCTCTTATTACCCAGCTCAGAGTCTGATATTCTTTCAGAAAATGTCTGTTGAATTCACATATAAAAATGACTAGAAAAAAAAGAAATGACTTTCTAGCACCATGTCCTACAAAATTATCCTCATTTTTTTTTTTTTTTTTTTTTTTTTTTTTTTGGTACCGGGGATCAAAGCCACTGAGAAGCAGTCTGGCTTAACACGAGTTTTAGTTTGAGAATGTGAGTTGAGTCCATGCCAAAGTTTAGTTTTCCCCTGATCTTTTTCCACAAGGAAGCAAGAGTAATTCTGTGAAGAAAGCTATCCTAGGGAAATGGAGAATAAATGTCAATTTGCTGTATATAAGAAAAATGTAGTCACCAACTAACACATGACAAGAGTTTATAAGCATTTATTACATACCAAATCTAAGAATAAAAAGAGTTTACATTCTTTATTATATACCTACCACTAAGAGATTTCTAAAGTGTACATCAATATAATCTTCACCACAATTCTGTCAAGGAAATAGAAGAAAGGATCAATTTTATGTACAGCATGTCTGAAGGCTGTTTAGTGTGAACTTTGATAGGAGACTTGAATCAGTACATATACATATCTTACGTTGATCCTTTCTACTTACCTTTCCAACTTTTACCTAAAGAATTTGAGAAAATGAAAACAACCAGCCAGTCTTTGTTCTAAAAGTATATATAAAGGGATTAATAAAAAAGCTGAAATGACCAAAAAATGACATATCTTTGGTTGATCCTAATAGTTGCTAGTCTAGAATTTTGCAGCTTTCTCTGCATTTTCTTTACAGAAAATTAGGTAAAGTCCCTGCTCTTCCATTTGTGTCTTATAACTTTGTCTATTTATGGGCATGTAGTACAACCACAATGCCATCAGATTGAGCTAACCATTACTCTTTTACCCTAAGATCAGCTGTTTGTCCTGTCACTGATGTGTGTGCCTACAGTGACAATTTAGAGAGACCAGGCTTATATTTTTTTGTTTGTTTTGTTTTGTTTTGTTTGTTTTTGTTTTTGGTACCGGGAATCAAATTTGGGTCCTTGCACTTGCCCACCAGGCAGGGAAACCACTTAATTGTTTGGGTTTTTTTGTTTTTGGTACAGGGGATTGAACTTGAGTCCTTGTGCTTGCACAGCAGGTGGCAAAACCACTGAGCTAGATCCCCAGCCCACCTCTTAATTGTATTAGGAACAAAAGCACCCCATGATTTTGGAAAACTTCAAAGATAATCACTTCTTATGGCTTCATAAAGGCTGACCTACAGCATCTGTGTATAATCAGAGGAAGGAATGATACATTTAACTGTCAGAATCATTTTCCTGTTATTGGACACAATTTCCACTATACACAAATCAAAGGAGGAGAGGCTTATTTTGGCTCACAGTTTCTGTCTATGCTATGTGGGCTCCAAGGCCAAAAAAGGATGTCAGAGGGGCATGGCAGAGGAAACAGCACTCAACCCATGACAGCCAGGAAGCAGGGGAGGAGCCAGGGATAAGAATAAATCCTTCCAGATCATGCCACCAGTGACCTGCCTCCAACAGCCCCAACTCCTAACAGCACATTCAACTACTGAATTGACCAATGGATGAATAGACTTATGAGTATAGCACTCCCTCCCATGATCTAATCACATTCCACACACATGAGATCTTTTGGAAGACATCTTAGAACTAAACTATAACAATACAAAATGTAGGATGTTGCTGTTTCTTAATTTGTTTTGTTTTTTGGAACCCTGGAAGTAAGCATCATTTCTTGGGATTAAAAAGACAGGAATATGCCCTGCAAAAGCCTTTCCTTTTTCTCTCTCAAGAAAGAGAATTCTTTACAAATTAAAATAAAGGGTAACATTGGGCTGGAGAATGTAGCTCAGTAGTAGAGCATCTGCATAGCACATAAAAGGCCCTGGGTTCAATTCCCAGTACAAACAAAGAGGAAGATTGACATTAGTTTATTTTAGAGGAGTTAGAAACAAAAACAAAATAAAGATGCACATCTTATTAACTTATGATTTTCATACATTGAATAGATTTTGATGGTTCTGTACGCATGAGGAGGGAAAAGATAATGTATTGACAAGAAACTTTTCCCTTTTCAGTGGGACTTAGGTATTTTAGGATGGAGATAGATAAAGGGATACTTAGACTGAAGTATGGCTATTATTTTTTTTCCCTTTACTAAAGGAATGCACGTTCTGTAGGATTTTCTATTTCATTTTATAATTCAAAGAGGTCTATGATATTGGATGCAAATAAATATGTAGATAAGAGAATGATCAAAATAACTTGGAGGAATAAAATGTGACATAAAGGTTTTTTGTTGTTGTTGTTACTGTTTTTTTTTTTTTTGTATCTGGGATCAAACTCAGGACCTTGTGCTTGTGAGGCAGGCATGGTGCCACTGAGCTAAATCCCCGGCCCTGATATAAAATCTTAACACAGACATTTTAAATCATTCTCTACAGGATGCTCGGGGATAAAAAGCAAGTTTCAAAAATTGTCATAAAAGCTTGCAGATAAAATAATGAACATTTTTGATGGAGCTTCTGGTAATAATCACCTGTTTTTATTAAAGGTAAAATCACATGTATTCTTATTTTATTACAATACTCTATATTATGATGAGAACTGAACACTCCAAACATCTGTGACTTCTATTTTTTAATCTTATCCCAGAGCTTTAATACTGTAATATTTAACAAAACATGAATGTAGTTGATGACTATGAGCTACCAAGCATCACTGAAGTGGTTGAAAAAAATGATAAATACTAGTAGGTAAAGACAAAATCTGGTGAAAGACTCTAGGATCCATAGCATTCTTCATGAGGGAAATTTACTTGTTGGGTCTCCATACCACTGAGAATTTTTCAGAGGTAATTTTCCCCTCAAGGTGGCAAACTCTCTCAATGTACCTTTGAAATTTCATGAGCCTTTGTCTTCAATATGAAATCTAGTATGTAGCCAAATGACAATGTAGTTTTAAAATTTTTGTGCTGAAGGAGATTCATATTTACAAACCAAGGAAATTTAATCAAAGGAATTTTATAATTTCAAAGGAAACAAAAAGATACTACAGTCAATGTAACACTGTAAAGTTCACGATAATTAGATCATGTGTACTGTGTTCACCTTAAATGGAAGAAGTTTCTTCTTTACACACATAATCCTCTCTCCCAACTCCTAAAACCTTACATGGGAACACTTAATCCTGCTGTAGATTGGTGGAAACACTGATCCCTTGTTGTGAGGAATAATTAAACTTTAATAAATCACTCTAAAACCTTAGAAGACCACACAACAAAAGCTTATAAAGAAATTTAAGCTACAAAAAATGAGGCGTACAATTGCTGGGGTTGGTTTAAAAGCTGTGAAACCTAATTAGATGATATACAGTGGGAAATAAGAAACTTTTCTATTCAGCGTTATTCCATTGTGTAATTACTTTAATTATTTTTAATTAATGTAAATAGTGCCCCTTAAGCAACTTTAGGGAAAATCTTTCTTACAATTAAATTATAAAATATTCTGAAAGTATTAGTAGGACATCTAGAGTTTTCTAAATGTCCCTGCATACTGAGACACATCCCAGGACCTGTCTCTCCTTTCTTGAAATTCTATATAAATTTGAGAAAGTGAAGATTATACAATGAAGTAGTGTAGTACATTCAATCAGATTTTCCTATTAATTTAAGATCAGTTTGTTTATAGGTTTAGAAGAATCCCTTAGTGAATAAATTGATGAATTTAAAATTTGAGTATATTGTTTTATAATAATCATTGTTTAAGTAAACTGATGTTAGAGATTGCTAAATGCTTAGAAAAATTCATCAGGCAAGGCAGAGATGGAACATTGGAAATAAAATATTGAAAACAAGTTAAATATATGTAGATACTATATCTAATTCAATTTCAAACATTTACTTGAGAAAACTATAAGCCATGTCTGTAGCTTTATAATCTGCTAATATTAGCTTCACACATTTCATACTGACTCCAAATTTTATGCTTCCATTGAAGAAATATAATAATGCAGTGGATTTTAATTTTGTGCTTGAAAAAATAAAACTTATAGAATTTATTCATAATTAAAAACACACAAATGACAAGAAAGAATAAAATAAATGTTCCTGATAAAACAACCACAAGAAATAGAAGTGTGCTCAAAGATAATGGAAAAGAAAAATCATTCAAGGTGAAGCAAGATCTGAGATAATAAGTGAATGAATAAATAAATAAAGTAAATAAGATTCAGAAGGTGACAGACCTCCAAGTAGTAGTACACTACAGTGGATACTGAACTACAAATAATTTAGAGTCAATAAAATACAGACAGTACTTGTATATATACAAGTATTACACAGATAAAGGTGCAATGCAAACTAGAAAAACTAATTCCAGAATAAGATAACCTTTTGGATCTGTTTTCTCCTAGGATCTCTGCTGATTTGGGGACCAAACAGATTAACAAGGTGTGTTTTGAACAAGTAGAAGACTTTTCTGAAGAGGGAAACAATCCACCAAAAATATTGGTAGTCTTGCAAAGCAATAATTAGACACTTAAGTGGCCTCATACTCATGATATTTTCTTTTTCAATATACTTTTTAAACACTAAAGTCATATAGGTGGGATCCTAAAGACACAAATGAAAAATCTCTGTATTAGGTTACTGTTGCTGCTGTAAACAACCACTATAAACTTAGTGGCTTAACATAACACGTTAATGATTTTATAGGCTTGGGGTGGGAAATTTGTAATGGGTCTTACTGGGTATAAAGCAAGATCTCTGTGGCTTTAATTCCTTCTTGCCACATAGCACATTCAACAGGTTCTGGTGGATAGAATGCAGACATCTTTGAAAGTCTAGTATTCTGCCTACTATAAACTGAAAATCAGAGCAGATTTTTTTTGCTGAGCAGATGAAGATTAAATTCAAGGCCTTAAATGAGAATGTGCCCTGAAGAACACTCCAGGCTCACAATTTAAAACCCAAAGAAGTAGTCTGTGTCTCAGAAACAGATCAACCAGAGGCTGGCTGACCTTGCAGCTCCACTTAACTCATATTTGTCTGAGGTTTGAGATACTCAGCTTTCACACTCTGTCTAGGAAAGAAAAGGAAAACCCTCTCTAAAGAATATACATCTTCTTGACCATCTGTAGTTTTTAGAAACTTCATTTTTCATTCATTCAAAAATTACAAATGTGGGCTGGAGATTAAGCTCAGTGGTTTTGTCGCTTGCTGCGCAAGTGCAAG
This sequence comes from Heterocephalus glaber, assembly GCF_053883595.1. Lineage (NCBI taxonomy): Eukaryota > Metazoa > Chordata > Mammalia > Rodentia > Bathyergidae > Heterocephalus > Heterocephalus glaber. The sequence continues at coordinate 39,956,495 of NW_028258138.1, forward strand.
GACCCAAATTCCATCCCCAGTACCAAAAAAAAAAAAAAAAAAAATTACAAATGTGTTAAAAGAGCATGCCATATGCATAAAACCAAAAGAGGAAAAAAAATGGAATCAAAAGATGATTTAGACATTGGAATTAGTAGATAAAACTTTTAAATTATATGAATAAATTATGTGAAGAAATACATGAAAGGGAAAGTAAATTAAGATTTATTGTTTTAAACATTAAATAGAATTATAAATATAAATAAAGCAGTATTTCAAATGGTGGATTTATGCACATAAAATGGTTACTACAGAAGACAAGTTAGTTAACTAGGCTATATGTTGATAAAAACATCTAATTCCAGGGGCCGGGGATTTAGCTCAGTGGTTTCGCCGCCTGCTGTGTAAGCGCAAGGACCCGAGTTCAATCCCCGGTACCAAAAAAAAAAAAACCAAAATCTAATTCTCCAAAAATAGAAGATAGAGTATCCTATAAAATAAAAATATTTTTAAACAAACAAAATCATGGGAGATTTTATCACCATCAGACCAATACCTGAAGAAATACTAAAAAGAGCTATTATGACAGGAGAGAAATTATCTAAGATAAAAAAGTACATTTTAGGAAGGAATAAAATGACAAAGAAAGAAAAATTCACTAGTGAGAATAAATCATGGTCTAATATAAATATAATATAGAAATACACATTTTAGTTACATCACAATAAATGAAAATAATACATAGAATTGCAATAATAGTCCTTCTGGAGGTTGTTAATATTCAGACTAATGAAAACATAAAAAACTCTTTTGGAAAAATACTTAACATCACTTATTATCATCAGATCCCCATTTTCATTTACACATAAAGATAATTCTTTATAAATCAGCCAAAAGAGAAGAAAAGTCAGCTTTAAAACATAAAATTCTTATTTCCAAACATCAATAATTATGCTTATTGAACATTAATCATACACATTAAGCCACAATTTTAAGAAAATCAATATATAGCGAATTATAATAATATGAAGCATATTTTAACACAATGAATTTAATCTAGAGATTAAATAGTAAAATTAAAATAATTGTGCTATGTTTTTACTGACAGAACTATATCAAGATATAGGTCTTGATATAATAATATAAAAATGTTATTTTTTATTATATTTGTAGTTTGATAAGCATTCCAAATCATGTTGCTTCAAACATAACATTTTTATAATATAACTCCTCCAAAACATAGACAGGGAAAAATAGGTCTACAATGAAAAGAAGGTGAAATAGAAAGCAAGGTATGGATAATATGTATAATATTAAATATGCTTATGTTAGCTTTCTGGAAGCATTTACAAGAAACTACAGAAGATATTTATCTTTCAGTAGTTAAATGAGGTGAGGAAAAGGAACTTTTACTATTTTAAAAAATGAGTAAATATTTTTTCATTCTTCATTTGTAATTTTTTTTTATACTTCTAAAACACATTACTTCAATAGTATCAATTTCAACATGGAGAATGGAGATCTCGAGCAAGACTTCTTCCACATCTCTCAATAAACTGCTCCTGCTAGTGTCAAAGTTTGAATGTGAAGTGGCATGGGAAGTATGACCTTCATTTGTTTGCACAACTTGCTTTATAAACAGCAAAAGATTAACTCAGAAGAGCAACAGATTAATAATAGATATTTTGTATGAGTAAATATAGCTTTAGTTTAGGGTTTTGTTCTTTTTTTTCTTTTATTTTTAGAGTAGGAAAAATTTATTGGGTGATAGAAAGCTTCTGCCTAAGAGAGACAGAAGGGGGACCAGAAAGTGGGTTGCCCACCCACCTCACATTTCAAAAATGTTTTATACAGCAAAGACATGTGGTGAGGCAGGTACAAAGTGGGACAAAACTATAAGACCCAATGGAAATTTACAAGGTGGGCATGAGGTGGGACAAAACCATGACCAACCAGTAAGATTACAAGTACAATCACCCAGGTAATATTGATTAAATAGGGATCAAATTGGGGAGAAAGTCACATAGCAAGCATACAAGGATTTCCAGTAAGGGTGGGGGTCAGGCATATTTCCTGGAGAGGCTGGGATAAGACCTTGACCCACCATCCAGGTGATTGATACCTATTTAGAATATTGATCACTGCTATTTATCCCCAGGGGAAACACAAGGGTGTGTAGCTTCTCTCCTTTTACAATTCTGGCCTTCAGTGAATATATCTTGATTGTCCTACATGTTGGTTCCTCCTGGGCTGGCCCTGTCTAACTGCCTACAAGATATCTAATTAAGTTACATATCTGCAATACTCCCTCCTCTGAAGAAGTACCCCTAACTGCTGTGTGGGGACAAAGGGCGAAGACCATTCTGGATACTTCCAGCTGAAGAGAGTCATAGTTGTGATGAACAGTTAGAGTTACTCTCCAGAGGGTCTATCTAAAGGCCTTGATAGGTGCCAGGCATTGTCATCTTGGGTAGGCTTATAGATTCAAGTCTAGAGGAGACAAAGCCAAAGAAACAGTTAAGAATACATGGGCTAAATAATAAGGTCACCTGGGTTGCCATAAATATAGCCAACAAGTGTTTTTACTAGGAAGAACTAGTAATAGCTGCTACAAAAAGGATAAGGAGAAGGTCCAGGGGACTTCAGAATCCAACATAGAAGTCATGTTGTATAGTTTGGCAGTAATGAGTTGTTTACAAGGTTGATCTGGTGGATACTGGTAAAAGAATTCTAGCACATTTGTCATTGGTTCCATTTGTATGGCTTCTTGGAGTTTGGCAGCCTCTAGGCAAGAATAAACAAAACTTTTAAGAAATTAGAGCATGTATAATCTAAGCATGAGCACACTGGAATGGAAGGACAGGTTGGGAAGAAAGTCACACTTAGAAATTGAAATAGTGATTGTAACCTGCTGACTCTTAGCTTCTTTCATTGATAAATGTTATCCATAAGTCTGATACTTTAAGGAGAGACAATTTGAAGAACAAATCTTGCTGAAGAAATTTAAAACTCTACCTGAGCTCTTATAGATTTTACCATAGTTTTTTCCTAATGATCTGTAACTGTGGTCAGCTACTGGTGTAGCTAGAAACTGCCAGAAGGTGTCAGTGACTAGAGCCCCTTTTTATATCTAGCTTTATTACTATGGTGTTATTTTATACATTTTTTGGTTATTCTTTTCTGCTGGGTGTTCAAGACGAAGTTAAAATGAGACCTGTGTCAATTAGTATGAACCTTTTGCTATCTATCAAGGTCAGGTAAGTCTCTTCAGGCATTACTTTGGAACCATACATAGAGCCTCTCAGCTCCTCTGTCAGTGTCAGCCATCAGGATGGGTCATGGCCTTGCTTGACCATGTTGCGTTCAGTGAAAGCATGGGAGATTTTTCCCTGTTTGTGACCCCCCTTTGGCACATGGTACATTTGTCCTCTTGTGCCCAGCAATCTCCCTGGTCAGGAAATTGAGTGACTTACCAAAGATGTAGGATCCTGTAGAAAAGGTTCCCTCATGTTCTGGATTCATTGTTGACCTTGAGGGGCCTGCGCCAAAATATGGGCTGTCCTCATAACCCAGTTATCTTTCTAGTTTTGGTCTTCAAACTTTAGTTGTTGAACACCCAGAAGAGAAGATCAGTGACATAGGCATTTTAGTAGGAGCAGTGAACTTAACTATTTTAATAGTTAAAACATCAAACACTTTTGTATCAACCATGATCTTTTTAATAGTTGAATCCCTGCAGAATGTTAACAGACAACAGGTATACATTATATAGAAAAACTTAAGATCAAGAGCTACACATAGTATTTTAGCATGACAATCATGATGACATTTTCTTTTTAACACATGTCCATTTTACTATGGAATAGTCTTTCAATCAAACACCTTCATCTGATCATAAGACATTAAATGATATAAAGAAAATTCTTACTTGTTATCCTTTAGTAGGATGCCATCTAAAGAGAACATACATATTGGGGCTGGGGATTTAGCTCAGTCATTCTGCCACTTGCCTCACAAGCATAAGGACCCAAGTTCGATCCCCAGTACCAAAAAAAATCAAAAACAACAACAAAAAATACATATTGACCTATAAATGTATCTTAGGAGCTCATAATGTCTAGCCTCTAATTTTAGTGTGTGACATTTTTTCAACTCTTTGGTTACTGAACATCCCTAAGTGTGGTGACACATATACATCACATAAGTTTTTAAGAAAACTATTATTTGACTGTTTTTTTCATGCTGGCTTGACATGTACCTATCACAAATAGCTGGAGTGCAAGAGAGGCAGATACCTGAGTCAAAAATGATCATTACTATAAACAATATCCTAGGAGATTTGTACACTCAGAAGGCATGAATATATATACCATGAAATAACAATGAGTACCAATTACATGAAACCCTTCGTCCCTTAATTTTGTTTTATACCAAGAGTATTTTAAATAAAACCTTGTTTTCCCACAGAAAATTTAGACCATGACCAATGTATACATATCACAATGATATGTTTAGCAATGTATTTCCCATGAGGCTACATAAATTATTGGGGTCCCCTTTGTGAACAAAGGCTGGAATAAATTTTTTCCAGGCAGCCACTCCTTTATTTACTAAGGAGAGTCCTGTCCTATAGTTTTCCTAAGCCCAAGAGTCTTTGTTTAATTATCTTAACAAATTTTTAGATGACCTGTGAAAGCCAGATCATAAAAATTAACAATTATTTTGGCCAATGAAAAATTCCCAAGTTATACATAGACAACAATGTGTACTATATTTGTAAAACCAGTTGACATTATTTGGATCATCTGGCAACCTGGGGGAAGCATGTCTTTAATTATACTTATCTATAAGCCAACTTGAGTTACAGGCAAACATCTTAAAAATCCAGAATACCAAAGAAAAAAGCTCAAACATAACAGTTATATGTGTTGTAACAAATTGAACAGGTAGACAGATACATAAGACAACTTGTTTATAAACCAGAGCACACTCAGATGTATTTGACCAAGGTGAATTATAATTTTTATAATTTTTAGGTTTATAATTATAAAAAAGACTAGTCAGAACTTTGTCATTCAATTAACAGAGATCTCTTGTAATAAGAATCAAAAGGAATTAAAAGTCTTTTAAACCTGTGAAACAAAGACCATTTTAAGGTGGACCCTAAACTGACGATTTATCTGACTGGAATACCCAGCTACACAAGCTTCTCCTGGTTATTTTTATAGCCACAGTTGTTTGGCAGCTACATGTAATTGTTTCTTCTAACAAAGAAAGGGGACAAACTAGTAAATATCTCCAGGGGGGTATGCTCAGGCCAGGTTTGGGTACAGAAGGGATTAGGTGACACTGTTTGGAGCTAAGTATGAATTTCAAACAATGAGGAAAGAAGGCCTGCCAAAGCTCCAACTTGCTGTGCTGCCAATGTCTGCCTATGACAGTTTTTCCCATTTAAAAAAAAAACAAAAGAAGGCATCCATCTATGCTTTTTATTCTGTGCCCAATCTAAGGTGCCCCTTAGACTTTATTTTGTCCAATGGCAGCAGACTAGAAGTTCAAGGAAGTGGTCAGAGCCAGGTTAGCTGTTTTTAACCATTCTCTAATTTTGCCTGAGGACTGAAAGACAGATAAATCTGTCTTTTACATTTATTTTTTGAGAGTTTCAGGATTAAAACTAGATCAGTTTTTTATATGGCCCAGAGAGAAGTGAAGGTCAGTGTCAAGTAAAAGGCCAAAGACCAAGACCTGACCAGGCCACAACAAGCCTTTATTAGGGGAATAGATCTGCCAGGCTGTCTCTGAACAAAGGAGAGACAAAAGCAATATGGCCGGGGCAGGGAGAGTCTTTTATAGAGACTGGGGTGGGGTTTGTAGGGGCTGAGGTGGGGTTGAGTGAGGTAGTGACTAGGGAATGGAGGAGCCAGTGATGTCACTAGGTGGTAGGAGGTGAGCGAGTATTAGGTTACTTTCTAGGTGGGAACAGGGGCATCCTGGGAAGAAGGGTTTATTCTTTGGTGGGAGCAACCATCTTGGCATGATGTCACACAGGGGAGGGGGCAAGACATCATAGGAAGAGGGCAGCTACTATACATAATAGCTGCTGAGGTGGTGGGAGACCTATCAGAAAGCTCTTCCGAGGGGGCACATAACAGCAAACCATCTACATATTACAAGACTGTGACTTGGGAAAAAATATAGTATTTCCTTTTATCAAATCAGGATGTAGGGATGTCCCATTTTTCCTGATAAATAGTCGTCAATTTAAAATAATTGAAGGACTTAGTTCGTAACATTTTTTAGACCTTCAAGAATACATGCCCAAAAATATCTTCTATTTAATCTTGTATCTGATTGGTAGGCCAGTGGGGGCCTTATATAGGAACTGCTTGTGTTCCAGTAGGAACAGTTGTTCCCTTGGTTGCCTGTCTTTTGAGCTTCCAAAGTTAAGATAATATTTGTCTCTATATTTAGTAGCAGCTTGTGATACTACTTGTCTTGCATTAAAAATCAATATTTAAGAGCAACATTACATGTTTCTAATCTAGTCCATAGGTCTGAGTAAGTCCTCTAAAGACCTCAATGTACATATCAGGGTCATCCAAAAACTTTCATAGGTCTCATTTAATCTGTTTTATCATTGAGAGAAAAGACATGTGAACACAGGGAGACCTCTATTTGCCATTTTCTTCCTGTATGGGATGTTGTCTTTGAGGGACCTGAACTTAGCTAAGGATGGATATAGCCTCATGGAGGTTTTAATTATGGCTGGCCTAGAAACTTCACCCTCAACAACTAGTGGTCAAGGAGTAAAGTTGTCTGGGAAACTTTGTTCTCAGGTTCTAAAAGGCAAGGAGTAGCCTCAGGTTTAGAGGTACTGAATGCCTTAAGGGTGAGGTGTCTCATTTTTCTGTGGCCCACATTTACATTTGAACACAAGCAAGAATTACTTCTTAGTGTAAAGAAAATCTCAACATAAGATGATTTTGACCATTTTCTCTCTTTTACAGTATAATTCTAATTGTGAGAAAGCATCGTAGTACTTTTGTAAGACCAAGGGCCTTACCAAAAGCTCCGAGGAGCTGACTAGTGAAGCACACCCAGGAAGGAACACACCGGACAAGTTGGAAAATAAAACAGACCTTTATTAGTCTGGCCAGATGGCACTCCCAACGCAAAATAGCTTAGAGAGGCAGCTAGCTCAGAGTCCGAGGCTGTTTTTATAGGGGGTTGAGGGGGAAGTTAACATATAGAATTAAAGAAAAGGGGACAAAGGTTAGTGGTTGACTGTCATGTATTGATGGTCAGTAGACATTTGTAGCTTGTTCTAAAAATTGTGGTGCCTGGAACATCAGTTCCGGGCAAACAAGGAGTTGAGTAGCTTACTTTGGGACTTTAGGTCTGTTACAGATTTTTATCTAGTGTCCCAAAACTAACAAGCATCTTTATCTATTAACTCACATTTAATCACAATGGGGCTGGAGAAAAGGAACAAAGGTTATGTAGTCCCACACTTTCCTCTGTGTACTTGGCTTTGGGAGATAGGCACACCATGCATGGGTGTAGAGAAATACTAAATTGCTCCTTAATATGTTCCAAAACAACAAGAGGTTCAGATATGGAGTTCATAATCTGAAACAAGAGAAACAAATATGGTGTCCCATAAGTCTCTGCTTGATTCCTGTGCCCCCTAGGGCATCCCCAGGGCATCCCCCAAGGTTCATACCACTCCAGGGTAGGTAGCTGCCATCTGAAGAGAGAATCAGAAAATAAAACAAGACTGGAGTATCTACCCTTTAGCAATGCTCTATCTTATCTTCCTCAGGTAACTCATGTCCTTACTCTAGTAGGTACTCTTTTTGTTTGTTTGTTTGTTAAATTCTTTTATTGGTACATTTTAGGTATACAGCACAATTACATTTCTCATTGGGAATTGTACCTTTACATAATGCATCTTGGTTCTTATTTTTTCCCCATTCCTAGCCCTCCCTTCACCCCCTCCACCCTTCCCTATTTACAAAGACTTTATTTCCATTTTTCCATTTCTCAGCATTTTTCCTTTCCCTTCACAAGTTACAATTGACTTCAGCCATAACAATCATGTTTCGAATAGGAAGTATTGCAAGCAAACCAAGAGATTTAAACAGCTATCTAGTTCCTTGAAAGAGAGAGAGGAAAATAAGTCAACAGTCAAATTAGAGCACTTTTCCTCCAGAAGAGATCACCTCCAGAGATGGTAAGTCAGAGATTCTGCCCTGGGCCCTAGGGCAGAGAAAGCTCTGAGACATTTCTGTTTATGCAGTCATTTAGGCAACTTTAATTAGCAAGGCAAAGCTACTCCTTTAAGGTCCATTTTAAATTCATTAAGTATTTGAAACTCCATAGGTCTTCCTACAGCCACAATCTACATAGTAAAGGCACTCAATGACTTCCTATGCACTCATGAATGAAGAGAAAGGCTGACTAAAATAGCCCCATATTCTAGTTACATGTGAAAACACAAACACAAGTTACTGTTTGTTATTTTTCCCTAGGAAAAAACAAAACAGTTGTTGCAAGTTACCTTAGACTGACTTTCTGGGAGGAGGAGTGGTCTGACTACCAGAGATTCTCAAATGAACTCTCAACAAGTTGGAGAAAAGTTTAAGGGGGGTTTTCAACTCACTAGCAGAGAGAAAAAGTCCAAATAAAGCTCAAGCTGGTTAAACATCCAAAAATTACCATAGAGCACTCTATAAGTCCACAATCAAAGTTCCAAAGTTCACAACCTATCAAAAAAGGCATTTTTCTCCCCACACACATAAATGAAGATCAAGACTAGGAGGGGGAGAGAAGGATCAGGTAGTTTTTAATCTATCAAAGATTTAGTTTTTTTATATTTGTCTAGAGGTCTGTCTTATAGTGGAGAAAGCAGTCCAAATCTGTAGCTCAACTCTTTTTTAAAATATTATTTTATTGGTACATTTTAGGTATACAATATAATGACATTCATCATTGGAAATTTGCACCTTTACATAATCTCTCTTGGTTCTTGTTTTCCCCCCTTCCCCTGCCCTCCCTTTAACCCTCCATCCCTCCCTATTTACAAAGACTTTGTTTCCATTTTTTCATTTTCTCATATTCATTATTCCATTTCCTTCTTTCCTTTCCCCTCTTAATGGAGGCTTAAGAAAGGGCTCTGATGGCATCTTCTCAGATCACTCTGAGACAGAGGATATCTGATGATCACTGACAGAGTTTCCCTTTCACCTCACTGAGGAGTCCAGATAGAGACAAGATGTGAAGAGTTTTCTGCTTATTACCTGGATGGGCTGTCGGAAGCTAGTTTCTCTGAGGGACCTTGGGTATCTGCCAGAGAGTAGCCCTGGCCATGACACTTCAGTTGTCACCTCAGTTTCTGCTAGTTCCATTCAGTCAGAGATCTGTCTCCTAAAGGAACCCAATTGCCCATCTGGTCAACATTCTACCTGCCATTGGTGTCAATGGGAGTGGGGATTCACCAGAGGACAACTGGAGAAACCTGTCCTCTGCTTTGAGAGTGGAAGCTGACCTAAAGGCAATTACTACCTGGCAGAGTGACCACTGTTTGGCATTCTATAAGGGACAGATAATGTGAGACCTGAGTGACTCCATTTTAAAGTTTTGGCCTCATTTTAGAGTAAAGGTGTCCTGGACATAAATTCTAGTTCCGAGAAAAACCACAAGATGCACTTTGGCCACCTGCCTGTGATAATGTCCAGCAGTCCCCTAGCAACTAGCCTAGTGACAGCTAATCGGTAGCTACCTCAATGTCCCAGATGCTCTTCTCGATGGTCTGCAACAGCTAATCAGTAGTTACCCCAATACCCCAGTATCCCAGATGTTCTTTTCGATGACTTGAGCAGCCATTTGCAGTTCAGCATGCAAGACCCAGCCAATTAGGTTTAAACTTTCAAAACTTGCTAAATGCTAGCCAATTGTGTGATTTGCATGTGATTTGAAACCCCGTGCCATTTTAGAAACCCCGCGCCCTGCTGTAACCTCTATAAAAACCCCTGGTGTTTTAGAGTCAGGGCTCTCAATTTTGACCCGCTGCGTTGGTGACAATTGAGAGTCCCTGCTCGAGCTTGAATAAACGACCCTCGTGTGTTTGCATCGGAATCGGTTCCTTGGTGGTCTTTGGGGACCTCGCCATCTGGGCACAACAATAAAAGCCTGAACTGATTTTATCTGAGACAATTTCATAAAAGTCCCATTTTACAACATTTTTAAGCAACTAAGTCCAAATGCAACACACACAAAACAAGAATAAAACATTATTTTAACAAAAGACAATTCATCAGAAAAACAAGAAATTTCCAAACATTTAAAATACACAGCTTAAAATTAAAACACTTTTGAAACAAAGGACAGAATTTATGAAACAAAAACCAGAAGCTATGAAGCAAATCTCGAGAGCCTAAGAAGCAAAAGTTTACAATCTATGAAGCAGAAAGACCGAAGTTAGAACCTATGAAAGAAAACTCTTACCTCTTGTGGGACTGCATAACTCTGTAATCATAACACTCCCCTAGCCCCAACTGGGATTGAATGTGAGTAAATAGATAAAGATGCTTGTTAGTTCTGGGACACTAGATAAGATCTGTATCAGCCATAAGGTCCCAAAGTAAATTACTCAACTCTTTGTTCAAAACTGATGTTCTGGACACTGCTTTCTATAGAACAATCTACAAACATCTGCTGACCATCAGTATGTGTCAGCTGACCACTAACCTGTGTTCCTCTTCTGTAAATTTTGCCTGTTAACTTCCCCTGCAACCCCCTATAAAAAGAGCCTCAGACTCTGGGCTAGTCGCCTCTCTAAGCTGCTTTGCTTTAGGAGTGCCATCTGGCCAGACTAAGGTCTGTTTTACTTTCCAGCTTCTCTGGTGTGGCTGTGTTCCTTCCTGGGTGTTCTTCACTGCAGTCAGCTTCTCGGAGCATTTGGTAAGGCCCTCCATCTTACACTCTGACTGGTAATCTTGGTGAAAGACCTCCAAAATGATATAGGGGGAAGAGATGTAACTCCCAAACCTACTAGATATCCGAAACTTGAGTTCATGTTCTCTAAAATGGAAGAATGAATTCTAGGAACACTGGAGGTTAAGAGTAGGAAAAATTTATTGGGAGAAAGAAAGTTTCTGCCTAAGAGAGACAGAAGAGAGACCTGAAAGTGGGTTGCCCCAGGGTCTTGTTCTTATACTTTCCTAAATTATAAGCCAGAATAACCTAACATTAAAATATCTCAGAGAAAAAGAGCAATTATGCAGTTCTAAGAAACTTAGTAGATGATGATCACATTTCCTCAGGTACAGAATTGGCTATAGTTAATGAGGTGTTAAAAAAAAGTGATAGGTCTCCCACCACCTCAGCAGCTATTATGTGTAGTAGCTACCCACTTCCTATGGTGCCTTGCCCCCTCCCCTGTGTGACATCATGCCAAGATGATTGTTCCCACCAAAGAATAAACCCTTCTTCCCAGCATGCCCCTGTTCCCGCCTAGAAAGTAACCTAATACTCGCTCACCTCCTACCACCTAGTGACATCAATGGCTCCTCCATTCCCTAGTCACTACCTCACTCAACCCCACCTCAGCCCCTACAAACCCCACCCCAGTCTCTATAAAAGACTCTCCCTGCCCCAGCCATATTGCTTTTGTCTCTCCTTTGTTCAGAGACAGCCTGGCAGATCTATTCCCCTAATAAATGCTTGTTGTGGCCTGGTCTGGTCTTGGACTTCGACCCTTTTACCTGACATTTCTGGTGCCATGACTCGGATGGTAGATGGTCCATTAATGGACGATCCCCTGCATGACGGGGTTGGTTGACCTTTTAGCCATCTCCAACGGACCTATCTGCTGTTGCCAGGACCCTCTGGGCCTTTCTACCTTTGCCATTGCTGATACTACACATCCACACTGGTCACCAGTGTCTGGGTGAGTAGGGAGTTCAGCCTCCCTCCCATCGGGTTCTCTGTCTCATTCTCTCTCCCTCCAGGGACTTCTCAGAAATCCAAGCGCTTGGTCAGAGAAACCCCCACAGCCTCTGGGCCCAGGACCGTGCCCCTGGGAGACGTCCCATTGGCCCACCTCCACCTCCTCTTGTTTTCTCCCTTTGGGAGACTCACTCAGAGATTGTCAAAGGAGACAAGGATGTTTCTCCCCTTTGTCTTTCTCCCCAGGGGCTGCCTCCTCTTCACCCACTCTAATCAGGGGGCCCAACAATTCAAACCCCGCCCCGCCCCTCAATGCCTCCGGGCTGCCTTCTGGCACAACTCAAACCCCTTGGATTGTTGGGACCAGACTTTAAGCTAAAAAGACTTGTTTTCTATTGCAATCAGGTTTGACCTCAGTATAAATTAGATAATGGGTTTCCATGGCCCAAAAATGGCACTTTCAATTTTAACATACTGTGTGATTTACAAAACTTCTGTCAACACAATGGCAAATGGTCAGAAATCCCCTACATACAAGCCTTTTCTAACTATGCTCTTAACCCTCCCTCTGTCAAACCTGTTCTCCTTCTCAAGTACTCCTAGCCTGAGCTGATCATTCACCGCTCATACCTCCCCCACTTTATAACTCTGTTGATAGGAAAAAGTTTTAAAATTTAACAGATTAGCTATTAAAGTAGTTGTGGAAGCAAACTAGCTAGAGTATCCCTTTAAAAACTTGCCTTAGCCCATTGCTTCTGCTGTTTAAACTGAAGGTTATATAGCTTCTTTGATTTGTAGCTCCACTATAGATAACATCCTAACTAAAGAACAAAGTGGAAATCCTTGAACTAACTTGTGAGTTATGTGCCTTAACTGTCAAGTGTTTAGGGCTATAATCAGTGACAGAAACCACTGTCTAACCATTAAACAGGAATTGGAACTTTATTTACTTAACAAAGACCACTAGGGATGAGATAATGACTGACAAAAGTATAAAATGTTTATAGTGAGTCGGAGACAAAATATTTAAAAAGCTATAAGTAAAAGACATATTTTTGATATGAAAGGATTTTATATGTTTGTCTTGTTAGCAGGACAAAACCAAAAGGCCTAGGTACATAAAGAAGGTATGTGGAAGTGATTTATAAAGGAAATATATATGTTTACTTGTTGGTTTCAAGTTTGTTATAAAAGGTTTACAGGAATAGAGGTTTCATTGCTTCTGATTTTAGTTCTACAAGAGATCTCTGTTAATTGACTTATAAAAAGTTTTAAATAGTCTTATTTATAATTATAAACCTAAAATTATAAAGAGATTATAATTCCATTGGGCTAAATATATTTGAGTGCACTCTAGTTTTAAAAATTGTCTTATGTCTTTGTTTTTTGTCCAATCGTACAGCTGTTTAGTTTATAGATAAAGGTTATTAAGTACAAGGCATGCTCCCCTTGGTGAACAAAGGAGTGGCCACATGGAAATATTTTCCAGTCTTTGTTCACTAGGGGGACCTCAACAGTTTTTATCTTAAAACAGACTGACCTAATAGTTTTCATAGCCTTATAAAAGACTTATATCAATAAATATTACTTAAATATATTATTATGCTGTTTATATCAATTGTCATCAAAGGGATAAATTCTAAATATGTTATTATGGTATGCTCACACTGGTCATTTTCAAAGGACTAAATATCCTGTAAAAAACAACAATAACAAGGTTTTATTTTTTCTAGTGTACTAAATGTATTTGTACTTTCTGACTGTACAGGTTTTCTAATATTTGTTTATGATAATAACCTTCTGATTCAGGTATTTGCCTTTTCATACACTCCAGCTATTTATTACAACAGATACATACATGGGCTGAGATATTTTCTTTAGATGGTATCCTATCAAAAGATTATTTATTTATTTATTTTTTTTTAAAAAGATAATAATTTAGATAAAAACTTTTGGTGTTTTTAAAAAATGAGTACATTTAACAATGGCTATTTTATATCAAGATGGACATTTAAATGTGTTACAAAGGTAAAGTCATCATAATTGTCATGTTAAAATATTATTTGTGGCTCTTTTTCTGTTAATATTCTACAGGAATTCAACTACTAAAAAACAACCATGACTGATAACAGTAACAGTTCTCTGTATTTTAAATTCCAAAATGTTTGTTATTCAGGTAAAACTATAATAGTTAAGTTCATTATTCTTGTTACAATGCTAACGCTATTGACCTTCTCTTCTGGGTGTTCAACAACTAAAGTTTGGAGACCAAAACTAAAAGGTAACTGGGCTATGAGGACAGCCAACATTTTGGTCCTGGCCCCTAAAGGTCAACAAAGTTCCAGGACATAAGGGAACCTTCTCTACAGGGTCCTACATCTTTGGTAAGTCACTCAACCCCCTAAACTGCGAGATTGCTGGACACCAGAGAACAATGTACTGTGTGCCAAAGGAGGGTCACCAAGACAAAAATCTCCAATGCTTTCACTGAAAGCAACTTGGTCAAGCAAGGCCATGACCCATCCTATTGGCTGACACTGACAGAAAAGCAGAGAGGCACTATACATGGTTCCAAAGTAATGGCCTGGGGAGACTTAACTGACCTTAATAGATAACAAGAGGTTCATATTGATTGACACAGGTCTCACTTTAACTTGGCCTTAAACATCCAGCAGAAAAAAATAACCAAAAGAGGTATAAAACAATGACATAATAATAAAGCTAGACTTCAGAAAAATTAAGACGGAGCTCATCCATTAAAATCTTTTGGTTCACTCATGACACAGCCATTTCAAAAAGACAAAACTTTGGGTACTAAATAGAAGTGAAAATCATTAATTAGCTACAAGTGTGTACAGATTCTTTTCAAAAAAATTAAAAGAAGTTCTTTACAGGTGTCCAATCCTAGAAACCGCTAGTCTCCAGATCTCTCCTTTTAGATAAGTGTTTTTCTGATTCTGTGATAACTAATTAACTATCATGTAGTGATCAAAAAAACAAAAAAAAAACCCCATAAAGTAAGAGTATTGGGAAAAAATCACCTGCTTGTCAGCCACAGTCAGGATAAGTTCTATACCAAGCAGCTACAAGATTTATTCCTTTTAAAATAATGTACATCCTTGTTCTCTGTTTATGATGCCTCTTCTCATTGTGCTCATATATCCTGGACACCTACCCATGTCTAAAAAGATCAAGCCTTTTATGTTACACCTGATCACCTTAAGTTGGCCAGTGTACTTGTTGAGGTTATCAGTTCTCTTTATTTTTAAATATATCTAGGAGGCTTCCAAAAACTGAGAGATACAGGAATAAAACTGTCCTGGCCTTGAATTTAAAGGAGAAGTCAGGTTCATAGTAACACTACACTCATCAGTATGTTGGGCTACAAAAAACATTTGCTCAGTTACATACTCCTTTTATATTCCAAAAAAAAAAAAAAGGATTATAAAGATTATATAAATTGTGTTTATCACTTTTCCACTCATTCTCTAAGAGCAAGGACATGACACATGGGCCCTTAGATCAGGAGCTATGATCTCTTCCATAACAGTCTCTTACTTCTATAACAAATGAGCCCCTAAACATCCAGCTGTCTCTGTAAAACCTATGTAAATAATGAATAAAAAAATTACATGTCAAATGAAAAAAAATTAAAACTCAATGGGCCAGATAGATATGCCCCCCAAGGTACTAATCAAAGGTGGGGTATGTTTGGTTCCTGGAGCGCATAGCTCCCCTGCCTATTACTACTCTTGGGACCCCTCAGTATTATCTGTTTAATTCTCTGTTTTGGACTGTGCCTGGTTCGCTGTTTTCAAAATTTCTTGCAGGAATGATTGAGGGCATTCACCAATCAGACAGTCACAGAGTTCATCATGGCAAGGTACCAGCCAGTACGACAAAAGGAAGAGGTCGCCACTTGCCACGGGCCTCATCAGATCCAGGTCTAGCCCCAGTCTTCACCCCTTGTCAGCAGGAAGCAGCCCCAGAAGAGACCTTCGTCCAACTATCATAAAACAAAAGCCTGGAATGATAGGTCTCCCACCACCTCAGCAGCTATTATGTATAGTAGCTGCCCTCTTCCTATGGTGCTTTGCCCCTTCCCCTGTGTGACATCATGCCAAGATGATTGTTCCCACCAAAGAATAAACCCTTCTTCCCAGCATGCCCCTGTTCCCGCCTAGAAAGTAACCTAATACTCGCTCACCTCCTACCACCTAGTGACATCAATGGCTCCTCCATTCCCTAGTCACTACCTCACTCAACCCCACCTCAGCCCCTACAAACCCCACCCCAGTCTCTATAAAAGACTCTCCCTGCCCCAGCCATATTGCTTTTGTCTCTCCTTTGTTCAGAGACAGCCTGGCAGATCTATTCCCCTAATAAATGCTTGTTGTGGCCTGGTCTGGTCTTGGTCTTCGGCCATTTTACCTGACAAGATTTTATTACATTTGATCAGTGGCTTAAGTGTTTCATGGAATGTATTTATTCCATGTTCAAAGAAATAAAATTTATTTTGTATTTTTCTCTAAGTATGTCCAATCGTGATCACCAGACTGGGGAAAAGGTGATGACAGTTTAACAAGAAGAATAAATTGTTTCCTTAGTAATAAACTGTTTCATCTAATCCAAGTGCCTATTGTCCAAACAGGAAAAGGCCATTTCTACTGAAAAGGAATTTTAATAAAAATGTAGCCTGGGATATCAAAGATTCAGGAAATTCTTAAGTGACCATTAGTAGTTTCTGATGAAGTGCGAGTTGACTCATCTCTCACTTCCATCACTGAGTCATAAATGTAAGCTGAGGGAAAAGAAATCTGATTTAGGAATGAGAAATGATTTAGACCACCCATAAAGAGAAGAAAGAAGAAACAGGATAGCTGTTGAAATTGAGACAAAGATCGCTAATCCTGAGAAGGCATACTATTATCTGCTCTTGGGAAAAATGGTCAGATCTTGTTATTGCCTTTCAATACAAACATTTTACTTAAATACTATTGTTTGCCAGTGAATTGTGATATTAAATCTATTGGGGGGGGTGAAGGAAATCTGGCATGCAGCTGTTACTATCAGTGAGAATGTTGGCATATTTTAGTCATGAGGAGATGGAAGCTCTGTTCTAAAAAATAGAAAGAAAGCAATGCTTTCCTGTTCTTCTTTTCAGACACTGACTACTCCTGCTCTCTTACTCTTCTTGTCAAAGCTGCTCTGAAAAGTAGATCTGCTGTTGATCAGTTAACACATAGTATGAATTAAATGTAGTGTGCACACTTTTTTTTTTGGTATTGGGGATTGAACTCAGGTCCTTGCACTTGCGAGGCAAGTAGTGGAACCACTGAGCTAAATCCTCAGCCTCATAGTGTGCACTCTTTAAGGTAGAGTTACTTAAAGTGTTATTTAAATCAAGAAATAAAAGGTGTTCCTGCCCACATTGTATACTTTTATATATCAATAAAATAGATAACTTCTTTTGGAATCATTTTGTTTGTTTTTGTTTTTGAGACAGGGTCTCACTATGTAATTCAAACTGGCCTCCAACTCACTATGTAGCCCATGCTGGCCTTGAATTTATGACAATCCTCCTGCCTCAGCCTCCCAAGTGCTGAGATGACAGGTGTTTGCCACCACTCCTGGTGTGGAATCATGTATTTAAAATCAGAATGATATCAGTAACTTTTATCCTATTCTACTTCTTAAAAATTATTTCCAGCAGCTTATTATTGAAGTTCTACAGTGTCAGATGTCCAGGTGTATGCCTATAATCCCAGTACTCAGAAGGCTGAAGTAGGAGAATCCCCTCAAGTTTGAAGCCAGCCTGGGCTTCATAGTGAATTCACCCCAGTTTGGACTTCAGCACTGTAAGAGGTAATTTGACTATTTAGCTTATAAGTAGACATCTAGCAAGATGGAGTTGGGCTGTTTAACCTTATAGCACATACAGAGTTTAGGGTTAACTCAGATCATATAGATCATTAAGCTCAGGAATACAGAAAAATAAGCATGGAAAAATGACCACTATAACTGACTTTCTCCTCCCTTTTGCTTTGTTCTCATTAATTACATAGCAAGATTCTTAACTGCCCAAAGAACACTTGATCTTTGCATGGCCACTGTGTGCTTTGTTTCTCTATAGGTCATGTTAGAGTGTGGACAATTCATACTCAAATTCTATAGGCTAAGCCCACCTTGACCTGTTATGGCCAGGTCTCTAGATTTAAAAGACTCTGGACAAAGAGCCCACTTGGCAATCCTTCTTTGGGCTTCCTCCTTACTAATGAGAGCTTTCTCTCTTCTTATACTTCCAATAAACACTCCTTTTAACTGTCTCCTTTGTGTGCAATTTCTTTCTTCAACTTTGTGAATCAACTGGGTTTTGATGTAACAGCAGGACCCTGTCTCAAAAAATAAAGGAAAAAATATTTTACCAATATCATACAGTCCATCAGCACCTAAATGATGAAGGCATGAAAAGTGAGTGCTGCTTATTGAGAGCAATTTGGAATTTCCAGAACATTCCTTGAAGATATCTCCATGTGACTATTGTCAGAACACACCAGTAAGAGAAATCACAATTGGCTTGAGGTGGATTTTCAGTGGGAACACAGGTCATCCTGTAATCTGCTAATTAATTTCAAATCCATAGTGCATCCTTTCCAAAAAAATGTGCATAGTGCTGAAATTTTGGAATTCCTACCCTCATTTCTTTTCAACTCCAGTTCTGAATGACTCAAGTGTGTTACATTCTCTTTTGAAAGGGAAGTCAGTTTCTTGTTGATAGGTCTCCCAGCACCTCAGCAGCTATTATGTATAGTAGCTGCCCTCTTCCTATTGTGCCTTGCCCCCTCCCCTGTGTGACATCATGCCAAGATGGTTGTTCCCACCAAAGAATAAACCCTTCTTCCCAGTATGCCCCTGTTCCCACCTAGAAAGTAACCTAATACTCGCTCACCTCCTACCACCTAGTGACATCACTGGCTCCTCCATTCCCTAGTCACTACCTCACTCGACCCCACCTCAGCCCCTACAAACCCCACCCCAGTCTCTATAAAAGACTCTCCCTGCCCCGGCCATATTGCTTTTGTCTCTCCTTTGTTCAGAGACAGCCTGGCAGATCTATTCCCCTAATAAAGGCTTGTTGTGGCCTCATCTGGTCTTGGTTTTTGGCCCTTTTACCTGACACTTGTCTCCTCTCTCCTTTGTAAATTATTTCCTTCTAGAAGAAAAGGGGGATAATAGTTCTCCTAAACACAGATCACTATTGCATAGTTTCATCTAAAAGATATATAGTATGTTCATTGAAAAAAAAATCTTACATTCTTTAGTTTTTTTCATTGAATTTGAAAGGAAAGATAAAGTGGTATATAATTTAATTTTCATAGTCAAACATTTATGCTGAATTGAACATCATTGCACACTAAAGAACTTCCCCCCTTTTCTATCTGTAAACTAAAGCCAAGAAGAAAGTTAAATTTATATTTATATAATTATATTTTGATAAAGCAGAATCTCATTATCAAAGTTTTTATCATCCTCAAGGTGAAATAAAAAAAAAATTAGGAACAGAATATTTTTCTGTCAAACAGATGACAAAAGTATTTACAAACACCACTTGAAGCTTCTTATTCTTAAAATGTTCATGTAGACCATTTAGATAATCCATCTTATGCCCTTGTAAACCTTAATCTTAATTTTCAGAAGATTTTTAATTGTCTCCGTTATGCAAGAACTCCTAGGCTCCCTTGTATACCAACTTTTATGAACAAGATAACTGTTAGTAAGCTTTGCTAAAAGACAGCTATGAAAAGCAGTCAACTAAAGTACCTATCAAACTTGGCCAAAGTTTGGTTAGCAGAATGAAAGCACTGTGGGCATTTACAGGTCACTGGAAACTACAGAAATATAAGTTTGGATAGTGTAACTTGTAGTAAGGTACCGTAAGTACTTTGAGTTTATATTGCAAATCCACAGTGATTTTGAAAGTAACAATGGAATGTGAAATGCTAAAATATCACTGATTACATTTATAATCACATTTGAAGTATTCTAATAGTTTATATTAGCAGTTAATTTTTTTTTTTTTTTTTTGGTACCGGTGATCGAACTCTGGTCCTTGCGCTTGCACAGCAGGTGGTGAAACCACTGAGCTAAATCCCCGGCCCCTAGCAGTTAATTTTAATATCAGATATTTTTCATGTTTTAGGCAAAACCTTTTAATTAGTAGAAATTACATATTATATCACATTTGAAAAAATAATATGGTCAATGTTCTCACCAACATTTTTTGCTAATTTTAGATTCTCAAAGTAATTTTATCAATTTAATTTACATACCCTTCAAAGTTTTAGTTTAATATACAAACAAGTTGTGATTTCTCATGACATATACTACTTACTTAATATTACCACTGATTAATTTTATATTAAAGACAAATCCACAAATTAGACTGTAATTCTTGCATTAAAACCTCTTATCATTTAGTTTTAAGTTTGATGATTTCTTCACTTGACACGGTGCTATTATAATCTTTTAGAATATTTTATTTTTAACATATGAGATTGTTTTACATTGAAAAAAGAATCATAATAGTCACTGAAGAAATCTTCCTTAGTATCTTCTTGACTGGGAGATCATTCAAGGGAATTCTAGTGAGGGTAAGTTTACTTCTCTTTCATCTCATAGTATTTCATACTCTTGAATTTTTTCAGAGGTTATAAAGGTAACTTTCTGCAGGCAAAACTATGGCCTGTATGGAGGTACTTAAAAATAGTTCTGGATTTGTTTTTGCTTTTGCAATCAAAAAGATAAAACTATCAATAAATGAATTTCCATACACACTTAGTTATACATGTATACATTGTATTTTTCACTATTATATTTGTTAAACATATTTTTATCTTGGTTTATATCAAAGTGATTTAAAACATACATACACTTAAATCCTCAAATAATCCAGAATTGTTGAAAAATTAATAATATGTACAACAAAAGTGTATAAATTATTGAAAAACAGAATCAAAATTTATCCTCAAAGGTCTCCAAACATTTCCTACGTGAGATTAAAAAACTTTTATATTTTGCTTTCATTTCCAAGAATAATTTATTAATAAGAAGGACTTTTTGCACCCAACTCATTACCTCTCTGGCTAGATCTTTCATTATTTCAAACAAAAACTCCTGGTAAAATTCAATTCTATCCCTTCTTCTTTTATATTTCTCATCCCTCAACAAAGTATATGTAAATTAGAATATAATATAACTCAACAAATTTGCATCCAAAGGTTGAAAAATCATGAGTAGATCATTTAAGTTTTTCTGTAGATGTCTTAGACATTTGTATTGAAACAAATGTCAAATACATGCATACTGAATTATTTCATAGACATTTAAAATTATTTCTAAGATATTTTTCTTGTATAAAATGTTCATATTATATATAATAAAATTTACCTCTGCCTTAATATTTATTTTATAGTGTTAAATAATTTAACAAATTGTATCATGCATATATTTTATGGTTCTTTAAAAAACATATTTATGTTAAAACATGAGAAAGTTACCTTCCATTTTAGTATAAATTATCATTGTTTTCAAAGACATCATATCAAAACATAGCTGATTATATTAGGTATACTGACATCAATGAAAGAGTTATATAAATATTTTTAACACAAATAAGCTAAAGATGTCAAATGTCTGTTCTGTGCATTATATACAAAAGTTATTGTAAATGAGATGGCTATAAAATGTTGCACAGAGTTTAAACTTTGAGGTTCAGTATCAAAGATTTTGAAGGGTTCTAAGCACCACCATTCTGAAACTAAGAAATAGCTTCTTCAAGGTCACTGAGAGGAAGAATGAAAATACTGAAAATAGAATCCAAGTTGGCTAGTTTCCAATCTCGTATACTTAAAACAAAATTCTCTTAGCACATTTTACTGACGTGACATTTACTTAAGTCATATGGTAAATGAGTACAGGTCTCTTTATTATATCTACAATTTTACATATATATTTCAGTATGTTTTTAGATATGCTTTTTTTTTTTTTTTTTTTGGTGCCGGGGATCGAACTCGAGTCCTTGCGCTTGTGCAACAGGAGGTGAAACCACTGAGCTAAATCCCTGGCCCTTCAGTATGTTTTTAATATTTTGATCATCATCTGAAGAAGAAGAAAAAAAGAGAACCTTGGTAATACTCTTCCCATTTGTTTGCTTATAAAGCTCACCTAAATTTAATGTAAAAATTCCAACATATACTTTTCAGACCATGCTCACCCCCAATTAGGTATACTGCATGTGCTTTCTTTCTCCTGTCATTTCTTTTGTTTCCTCTTTTGTCTTTTACTTTATTTCTGAACAATTGGGAAAAAAGAAATTATATTTCTTATCTATTCTGGCCATACTAAGGCCAGCAGTCACTTCTCTTTTACAGAAGGATGACAGTCAGAACATTAATACAATAAATTCTCTTAATGAAGAACACACTAAGATGAAACTCTTGCTTTTCTTAGACAGCATCCTTCTCCATCTGTTCTGAGTTTAGAGCCAAAGCCTGCTAAAAATAAATTTAGTAGCTGTGGGAATGGATGTGGAGGAGTTCAAAGACCAGCCTCATGGATAGGTTGTCAAAAACTAAGAAATGTAGAAAAGCTCCATTTTTAACTCACCATAAGGGCAAAAAAATAGAACAACAACAAAAAGAACTGTGTGGGAACCTCTCATGTGGGATTACAAAATATACCATTCCAGGACACAATCTTCTTGTGTTCTTTGTTTCTTAGAGTGGCCTCCAAATCCTGATCTTCTATTGACTTCTTCTTGAGATGTGAGATTATCCACATCCTCTAATGACTACCCAGAAAAGTGGCTGCAGGCTTATCATCATTTTCTAATGCCTCTTATTGCCAAAGACAGTCTTAGGCCTTTTCATTTTAAGAATTTTTTCTATAGATGTTTGTAGGGAAATAGCAGTTTCCATGACCAGTAATCATGGTGTGTCAACTCAACTAGATTAAGAACTGCCTAGACTAGTGAAGAAAGCTTCTGGATGTGCCTGGGTGGATCATGAAAGCATGACCTCGGGTATTATATACCATCCCTGCCCCCTTTCCCTCTGGTACTATTCCCCTACTTTGCTTCTGGGCCATAATGAACGAGGCTTCTTTGCTCCATCATGCTCTGCTTCTCTCTTGGAGCCAGAATGCATGGACTGAATCCCCTGAAGTCCTGAAACTACTACTACAGGCACCCAAATTTTTTTTCAAGGTCTCAGTTCAACTTTAAAAAGACTACAAAAGGTCACTGAATGGGCAGACGCTCTGCTACTGGTGCATCATACATTATTAGATGGTCTACCCCACAGCACAGATCAGGCCATTAGCACCAAGAAAAGAGGAGAGGGTTTTCCCAACACCTGTAGGAAAGGCATATATTGCCCCATGCATCTTGTATTTAAAGCATGAAAAAAAATATAAAAGAGCTTTTGTTCTCATGGCCCAGTGCTCACTTCTGCTTAGAGAAATATTCTTTGCTCTTCTAGACATCAGGCTTGATAGTATCACTGCCAGGTTTCCACCCAGCTGGGCATACTTCTCCATGTTTGTCAGTGAACTGGAAGGCCTGAATGAGTCTCAGAGTCTCATCTATGGAGCTGCCAACAGGAAGGTCATTTACTGTGATCTGCCAAAGGATACCCTTATCATCAATGATAAAGAGGCCTCTGAATGAGATGTACAGGCACCAAATTTTAAAAATAAAAAAATATATATTTTTAATGTACTTGATCTATAGGGTTTCTTTGTTTGTTTCTTGGGGGGTTTTGGTACTGGGGATTGAACTCGGGACCTTGCGCTTGCTAGGCAAGTGGCAGAACCACTGAACCAAATCCCTGGCCCTGTACTTGATCTATAGTTATTTACTATCTCCAAGATAGAAAAATGAGGCCCTGAAGAATTTTTCATACACCTCTTTAATACTCCACAGGTAGATTCTTAGCAAATGTGCCTTTTCTATGTGTATTTTCTTCATGGTATTTTCTTCCTACTGTAAGAATGCCATCAGAATAGGAAAATTTTCTTTATTGTTTCTAATAAATAATTATCTTTGAATTTTTATACTGTTTACTAAAAAGTCAGTTAAGTCTTAGCTCTCCTCAGGAAAGTATTTTTTGTATAAAGTGATTACAAGAGGTATACAGTGAAACATTCAATAGTGCAAGAAAACACAATTCCAAATTTGTAAAAATAAATGAGGGGAAATTAGAAATAAACAATAGGTAATGTAAAATGAAATCATCAATAGAATATAAAATTATATTTCATAAATAATTTTATCTTTTTGCAAGGAAAAATGTCTCAGTAGAGTGAATTAAAAAATAACAACTAATATAAAGATACACGTGGACTAGAAAATTTTTTGTAACAGGCCACCCTAGGTCTACTACTTTTTAAAGTTATAACAGACCTTTGTAGTTCCTCATATCTTTGTTTTCCTGAGAATGTGATTGTTGTTTTCCTGAGTTTCTATTTCCTCCCTTAGTAATTCCCCTGATTACTTATATAGGTTACTATCTCATTACTGCTGTGTCATATGGAATTTCTACCTGATGGCATCAGATAAAATGCTTTGGCTTCCTCCACTTTACTTCCCAAAATGGTGCTGCTAACTGCCATGCACAGATTATTTTAGAAAGAAGTTTGTGTAGTTCAGGCTTCATAACATGTATGGTATATGTACTCCTTTTATCCTGTTTACCTGTATACATATGCAAAGACACATGTAAATGTGTAGTCACATGTACTTCTAATTCATTTCCAATAAAACCTGCCAAAGTCACAGACAATTTCAGTCAGAGCAATATGATCAAAACATTTCATTTTGTTTCTTAATTGTTTTTATTAATGTAGCATTAGTATAAAATATTTATGAAATATTTAAAATAATAAAAATAAATGCAGAAACAAGCCTGGAAATGTCTATTTCCTAATGGTTGCTTTAACTTTCCAGTTTTTTTAGTTATTTCAGATGAATAGTTCTTTTAAATTTTAATGTCAAATTAATTTTTTCTAGTTTGCTCTTTTTTATGCTTTGATTACCTTCATGTCGTCAACTAACAGTAATGTACTTAACAGTTATAGGTTACAAGATCAGAAGCAAATATTTGTGGTGTTTCTGTGCACTAAAAGTAGAGAATCTAATAAAGAAATTTAGAAAACAATTCTGTTTATGATAGCATATAAATAACAAAGTACACAATAATAAATGTAGCCCAGAAGATGAAAGATTTATTTTCTGAAAACTGTAAAATATTGCTGAAAGAATTTAAAGACCTGCATAAATGAAAAGACATTGTTTGTTAATGGATTTCGAGACAGGATTAATAGCCAATACTACTCAAAGCATCAACATCTGTCACAAAAGAAGTATTTGACAAAATTCAGCATTCATTTATGATTTAAATAAAGCTTTCTGAGCATGGTGGCACATGCCTGTAATGTCAGTACTCTGGGGCACTTAGGCAGGAGGATGACAAGCTCAAGCCCATTTTGGGCAATTTAGCAACTTCAAAAAAATATTAAAAGAGAACTGGGAATGTAGCTCAACATGAAGGCCCTGGGTACTTGAAAAAAACTCAAAAAAGAAAAGGCACAGAGAGGAATTCATTTAACTTTATAAAGAGATTCTTCAAAACTCCTGCATCTGATATTAACTGTGAAATGTTGAATGCTTTCCTTTCTAGGTAAGTAAAAAGGCAAAAATGTGTACTCTCAGCATTCTGTTCAGTATATCTTTAGAAGTTGTAGCGCAAAAAGGCACACAAATTGAAAACTAAGAAGTAAAATTGTGTTTGTAAGCAGCATGATTTTTTATATATAAAATTACAAGGAATCTATAAAAACATTCTAGAAATAATAAATGAATTCAGCAAAGTCACAAGATACAAAAATCTCCCAGCTGTTGTTTATATCTAGATGTCACCCAAGACCCTCACACACTCACAGGTGGGCCTTTTGGAAGGCAATTGGATTGGGGAGAGGTTATAGCTAATTTGCTATAAGGAGGTGGGGTCTGGTAGGAAGAGGTGGATCATGAAGGTGTGGCCTGGAAGGGTTCATCTCATCCCAGCTCCTCCCTTGTTATCTCTGCATCCCTGTCACCATGCTCCAAGCAGTGTGCTCCTTTGCTATGTTCCTCTACCATGCTGTCCTTCCTTGGAGCCAGCTAACTGTGGACTGAAACCTCTACAAACTGTAAGCCAAAATAAACTGCTCCTCCTTTGAGTTGTGGGTGTCAGATATTTTGTCCTAATTACAAAGTGACTAAGATACTCTCCAAATCAATTGTATTTCTATATACTAAAAATGATTCTGTGGAATCCCAAATTTAGAATGTTGTGCCATCTTCAACTGCTAAAGAAAAGAATTAGAATACTTAGCTGTAAACAGGAGTAACATGTTTCCTGAAAATTGCAAAATACTGATGAAAAAAATCAAAGAACTAAATAAATGCAGATATAGCATGTTCACACATTAAAAGATTGGAAATTCTAAAGATGTCACTTTTCCCAAGTTAAAAAAAAAGTTTAATATGCTTAATAACAAAATCCTAAATGATAGTTGTAGGCAACATATTTCTTAATCATTAATTTTATTGATACATTTTAGGTATACATTATGATTACATTCATCTTTGGGAATTTGTACCTGTGATGACATATCTTGGTTCTTATTTTTTTCCCATTCCTTTTCCCTATCTTCAACCCCTCCACCCCTCCCTATATACATAAGTTTTGTTTCCATTTTTTCCATTTTTTAAATTTTTTCTTTCTGTTCTTTCCTTTCCTCCACCCCCTCCCTATTTCCCCTTCCCCTTTGAACATCATCTTCATATTTCACATTATCTATTGTACATTTTTGTCCTCATTTACACATTCAGTTTCTCACAGCAGAGAAATAATTTGATATTTACATATGTGTGACATTTATTTTACTTGAGTATGCCTCAAGATGCATCCATATAGTTATAAATGTCTCTTGTTTTTCTTTCTTTATGGCTGAGTAGTACTCCATTCTATATTTTAAAAACCCCACATCTTCTGTATCCAACCACCAGTTGATGGGTATTTGGGCTGTTTCTAAGACTTAGCTATTACAAACGGTGCTGCTGTAAACATGGGTGCACATATGTTGCTGTGGCATGATGCTTTTAATTCTTTCAAGAACATTCCCAGCAGGGGAATATCTGGGTCAAATGGAACCTCTAATTATGGTTTGTTTGAGGAATCTCCACACTAATTTCCACAGTGGTTGCACCAATCTATACTCCCACCAACAGTGAAGAAGTTGAAGAAGCAATTAGAATAGATAAAATAATTATGATGCATAAATTTGGAGAGATTTGTTTACTTGATATAAATATTTAATATAAAACTATGTGGTGTGAGCAGAAGGACAGAAACCTAGATAATGAAATAAAATCTAGAGCACAGTAAACATGCACAGAATTACCAACTGATTTTTGCCAAACATAGAGCACCCATTTAGTACAAGTGAATGGTATTTCCAATACATGGAACTGGACCATTAAGTTACCCATAGGCAAAAGAGAGAGAAAGGAAGGAAAGGAAAGGGAAGGGAAGAGACTGAAGGAGAGGGGAGGGAGAGAAGAAAAGAAAGGAAGCAAAAGGAAGAAGGAAAAGAAAAAGGAAGGATCCATTTATGTAACATCCTTGGAGTGATAAAATTATAAGTATGCAAAATAGATTATTCGTTTCCAGAAGTTAAGGAGTCATTGGTAATTAGATAAGGTGAATGTGGCTAAAAAAGAGGAAGATAAGGTACTTTCATAATGATGGTACAATTCTGTATGTTGATTACATTCATGTCAACATCCTGGTTAAAATATTACAATCTAGTTTTTCAAGATACTCAGTACCATTATGGAAATTGTTTAAAAAGTACATGACATCTCTATAATTCCTTATAACTGTATGTGAATCCACATTTTGAAATTAGAAGTCAAATTAAAAATACATACATGTTTGTCTTGATCCCTAACCTATTGAACTTGTAAATATTTAAATTCACCCATATTTATTTACATTATTGAATTTCTCAGTCACTGATTATGTATGTAAATGTCCATTTAAGTCTTTAATTTTGTCCAGTAGTCTTAAAACTTTCTCCATTGAAGTTTTGAAGATATTTATGGGACATTTTATTTCACAGTTTTGCTTGAATTTTTGACACTATCGACCATATCAATCCTTATATGATTTATTTCTTTTACTTATTGAATTATTTTGCCTAGTGCATTCCTTATAATCTTGATAAAAATAATGGCAGACATACTTGCTGTGTTCTGAATCTTAAGAAACTTTCACTGTTTTAACATTGTGAGGCTTGATGTGAAATTTTTTAAATTTACAAAATATATTAAAATAACATTTTATTAGATTAAGGTAGTTAAATCCTAGTCCTAATTTATTAATAGGCTTTGTGTTTTATTTTAACATTTTGTCACATTGTTGTGTCCAATGAGAATATTATGATTTTTCTAATGCAAAATCAATCATGTAATCTTGAGCCCAACTTGCTCATGATACATTGTTTCTCTTAAACATAGCTAGATTTGTTTTCAAATACTTTGTTTGGGATTATTGTACCCAATGTTGATAACTAAAATGAGTCTATAATTTTCTTTTTATATAACCTATGTACCAGCTTTGAAGTTATTCAACTCTTTTCCTATATTCTGAAAAAAATTCATGTGAGATTTTGTTTTCTTTGAATGTTTAGTAGATTTCACTGCTTATGATATCTATATTTTCAAAAACCCTACTTTTGAATTTACTGGTATCATGTTATTTTTCATTCAGCAATTTATGATTTAGATTTAATATTGTCTCTCTACTTGACTGTTTTTTATTTAGTTCATTAATATTAAACTTTTATTATTTTTAATACTTAGAACTAAACTTTTCTCCTAAAATTTCTTTAGCTTGTATCCTACAGCTTTATTATAAAGTGCATATTATTATAATTACTCAATTTTAAATATAGACTAATCTCCATTTGAATTTTATCTCTTCCTCATATATTAGCAAATATATTTCCTAATTTCCCAATACATGATATTTTCTTATTTATATTTGTTTTTATTATTTACATCTGACTTAATTTCTTGAGAGAACATTAGTTACATACATCCAATCCATTGAAATTTGTAGGATATTTTTTCTTTTTTTTATTGTTCAGCCTGTGGATATTTCCTGTAAATTCAGTTTTTGTGATTCGAGAGACTGTGTACCTACATTTTAAAGTGATGTGTCCTATATAAACTACTTAGATCAAGTTCATTAATTCATTCTGAAATCCTCTTTATTCTTTTTTTTTTTTTTTTGGTACCAGGGATCGAACTCGGGTTCTTGCACTTGCGCAGCAGGCAGTGAAACCAGAGCTGAATCCCTAGCCCAATCCTCTTTATTCTTAATGCTCTATTTTTGTCTCCCTATTGATAAAATACTGTGGGAAATTATGTTCAAATAACCCTAAAATATAATAAATAAGACAGTCATCAAAAGTGAAGTGTAAGGTTTTGGGTATTTTCATGGCAGGTCATGCTTGTACAAAGTTAAAAAAAATTAGGAAAAAATGCTAAAAGAAAGAAGTAAATAGTATAACCAATCTATAAATATAATTAGGTTTTAAAAAGTCAATGAAGTGAATTTAAAATCCATTGGCATTGAAAATAAATGAGATTAGACTTATACATAAAAAACATCTTACCATATGAACATGGAATAAGGCATAAATCAATTTTTTTAGAAAAAAGCATTTGATAAATATTCTGAAGGAGTGGACCAAACAAAAGATTAATGGAACCCAAGGACAAAGGTCACTTCTAACCAGATTGATAAAAAAATATTCCCTGAGGAGGCAGTGGAGTCTAATTAGTAAAATTAGGACATAGATAAATGAAGAGAGAATATATTTTACAAAAGTGAGAAGAAAATAAAAATTGACTTGTCAGGAAAAGGGAAACTTTACAGTTTGGTATTATAGGGTTCATAATATGTCTAGGTGCTGATTATATTTTGAAGGATGAGTATTGTTATGATATGAATTTCATCTTCCCTCTCAAGTATTCCATACGTTGAATACTAACCTCAGCACCTCAGAATGTGACCAAGTTGGGAAAGAGGACTCTTAAAGATGTAACTTAGTATGAGTCCACTAGAGTGGACCCTAAATCTAATTGGACTGGTGTATTTGGAAGATGAGCAGATTAAGACACACAGAGAGATGTCAAGTGTGCACCCACACAGAGAAAAAGCCATATGAGGGCACAGCACCAGCTGCAAGGCAAGGAGAGAAAGCTCAAAAGACAGCAAACCTGCAAATACCTCACTTGAGAAACTGTCACAAATGTCCATCATATTAGAAAAACAAATGAATAATTGAGTTAAAAGAAGGCTAAAAACAGATTGATGATGAGAATAAGTCATGAAGAAAGATTATGATGAATTTAGTTACATGGCTTGAGATATATGGGAGAAATGTTAAGGAGGTTTTCTAAGATTTCTTATAAACCAGTAAAACTTAAACCCCAGTGATTCTAATAAAACATTGAAGGATAAAATTTAAGCAGTTTAGTTTGTGACAACAAGATATATAATTATATTAAATATCAATTTTGGCCTTTTATCTGCCACTCTTCAGTGTTATAAGAAAACAAAGATTTAAACAATAAATCATTTTATGTAATGCAGATATACAAAATTGAAGATGAAGTTACAAAGCACTGAATTGATGGCAGACTCATTTTACATGATTTCACAATATTCTATTTTCTTTTATCTTTCTGTGTAATGCTTTGGTGAAATATATCAATTTTGCTTTTCATAGTGAAGGAACTGACAGATGTTTTTGGCTACAGAAATGCTTCTGAACTAGTTCCAAAAGAGATAGAAAAAAGAAAATATTTGTCATATATGTAATTTTTCATCCTTAATGCATCCCAAAAACACATTTTTGGCAGAACTAAGTTAACATTACAAGTCAGAATTTAAAAAAAAATAACTTTCATAATTCAAGTAACTTGTTTCTTAATGATATAGAGATCTATTTAAGTATCTAACTTTTGCATTCTTATTGAGAAAAGAGAAAGTGAACACAAATCACGAGTAAAAGAAATCTCACTTAATTGTGTTTGGACAAATGCTTTATCATCATCATCAACGATTTTTTTCCATGTTCCACCACAAGTAAAGTTTAAGTACAAATTCTTAGGTACATGAAAACATCAGTAGAAAAAGTATTTTAGGTGGAAAAAGTATTTAAAAAATTTTTGATGGTCACAAATGGCAAGTGTCTACTTCTATACAGAACCAACTTATATTTAATTAGCTTTGCCAGATTTTATTTTTCTAAGTATATTCATTATTTATAATATGTAAACATCTACCTACAATTCTATAATAACTATCAATTCTGATTTTAAGGAAGTAAACTGTATATATATATATATATATATATATATAGCAAATATTTCTTTAAAGTATAAAGATGTCTCATTACTCTGAAAATTCTATTATTTTCTTGTCCTCTTTTCTGTAACTATTCAAACTAAATACTTTAGATCCTTTTCAGATATGATGTATACTTATGTAATCCAGTAATGACGTGCATATTTTTGAGAAGCTTTTTGAAGTGCTTTGTGTCCCTTCTGATGTCTAGAGACACCATAGTCAAAGGATTTGTGTACCGAGCTACTCCAAGGACACCAGTAGCAAAGCCTGTGCTGGAATTCATCCTCACACTCTCTCTTGTTCTCATGACTACTGTGCAGGATCCACAGGGCACAGTTATTCTACAGCTCCCATGACAAACTTCCTCTCTTCGGCTTGAGTGAGATCCCCTCTGTGGCTGCTATGCATTATTCTACACCCTCAACCTTGTTACTCCACTCCCCACTCAGATGTGAACATGCAAGCTCTCTTTAGTCCTCTGGACCACTGGCTGCAGTCTCAGAGTCTGTGCTCTACTAAGGCCTGAGATTGCCTCACATGAAGAGGCACAGAGCTGAGACACTTTCCTGTCAGGCATGTGAGCCCTTCAGTCCTACCCAAGATGGAAAAATGCAGGAGGATTTAGATGATTTCTTTAAAATTTGTGGTAAAATATGTGTAACATAAAATGTACCAAGACATTTTTAAGTGCATAGTTTAGTAGCAATAAGTACATCTGTGTTTTGCAACCATCACTATCATCCAGGAAGTTAGAAGAAAAGATGAAGGAAGGAAGGAAGGTAGGAAGGAAGGAAGGAAGGAAGGAAAGGAGACAAAACATCCTTCCTCTGAACTCATTAGTATCAAAGGGAATCTCCTTTTGTCTTTTTCTTCCTCTCAAAATATATATATATATATACACACACACAAAAACTTAAAACTTCCATCAACAGCATATCTACCATTCATAAAACTTGGCTTTTGTGTCACTCATATTTCTGTCGTTATGACAAAATACATGACATAATTTAACAAGAAATATTTATTTGGCCTATAATTTCAGAGATTTCAGTTTCTGTTGTTCTTGGCCATGCAGGAAGGTGATGCATCATTATGGGAGCCCAAAAAGGAAACCATTTCACATCATGGCCAGATACAAAAGAGAAGAAGAGAGGCTATGGGCTCCAGGACCTCCTTCAAATGTGGTACCCTAGCAACTTAAGATATGCCACTTACTCCCTGCCCTTTAAAGGTCCCACAGCCTCCCAACATTGCCATTCTGGGGCACAAGCTTTTAACACATGGGTGTTTGCAGGGCATTTAAGATCCAAACTATAGCACTTTTCCATATAGGGATGCATCCAACTTTCAGTGTCATAGACCAAAAAGAACAAATAAACCAAAAAATAAAATTAAAATAATAAAGATTACCTGTCACATAGTAAGTCATATGGTTGGCATTATTCCCAAAAAGATACCTGGGAAACTACAAACTTACAAATTTCAAGGGTTGAGTTTTTCTGTTATGAGTCCAACACAAAAATACTAATATTTTGAGGACAAGAAAAGGAAGACAAAGTAAAAACAACATCTGAAATGAGTATGGACCAGTTTCCCTAGATGAATGTAATTATTATGTATTGCAAATATATATTAAAAAGAAATATGATAATTCTGTACAACAACAAAACAAAACAATAAATTCTAAGTTTATTTTCAAGTCCAAACTGAGGAAGTGATGAAACTGAGTTTTGGGAAGAAACACAGAAATCCTGGTAGATCTGAGTTTACTCCAGAAGAAACTGAGTCATGAGGAGGAAGATAAGGGCATGTGCTCAGGGGCAGCTTCACTTATCTGAGTGGGCTGGATGATAAGCATAGAATTTTGAATAGATATTACTGGGTAAGCTTTGTTATCTCTGGACAGGACAGAGAGAATTCCAGAGTACAGTCACAGTTAAGCTGTAATGGCACAATTGAGAAGGACTAGTTAGCACCTCTGCCTTGTCTGTGCTATGCCCAGATTCTGGAGTTGCCTGCCAAGTTGTCTTTGATTCTGGGGTCCAGATGTGGTATGCAGTCTAGCATATAAATCACTAATTGATGCTGCACCATGGACTGGCCTAGAATAATGCATTTATCAGTGTTTAAAACATAAAATACTCTGTGTACCTTCCTGTTCTAATCCTAAAATATTTATTGCCCCCATCAGATTTACTAAAGAAACAGAAGTTGAAGCAATCAGTATCCACAAAAGAAGAAAGACTAAGGATCTCTGAGATGGTAACAAACCAACTCTTTGGTAATTGCTGATTGCAAATGAGAGGCCTTTGAAATCAGCCACACCCACTATAAAGAGATCTGCTTCCCCCTGCTGGAAGTATCCAACGGCTACACTGAATCCAGAAATCCTTCCAGTAACTTCACCAATCACAGTAAGAACTAATATTTATTTATTAAATTGTTACTCAACAAATGGGTTTAGCATATGAAAAGGTAAGAAAAATGTCATTTTCTTCATGAGCATGGCTAAACCTTTCTCATGACTCTTGGAGAAATAGCTATGATTCTCTCCAGGTTTCTTCTTGACCATAGTACAAGTACAATCCATGCTAACTTGAGGAATAGCATGGTAGGATACTCTCATACTGGCAAAGTACTGTACTCTGCTGCCCTCTATTCCCCTGTCTTCCAGCTACTCAAAAAAATAAATAGTACATTTAGACTTTCCAGCACCTCAAAGAGGAAAAATTCTTATTTTCCTTATGTAAATGTCATAGCATTGTCTTTTTCCTATACTTTTCTTTTCTTTTTATTTTTTGGTACTGGGGATCAAACTCGGGTCCTTGTGCTTGCATAGCAGGCAGCAAAACCACTGAGCTGAATCCCCAGCCTTGTCTTTTTCCTATACTTTTCTTTTGGTATTTCTTTTCTGCCTGACAGTGCTCTGTGCTTATCTCCTTTTAATTCCTCCTGTAAGAACTGAAATGCTACAGCATGGCTCCTTCTAAATATCTGTGTGAATATATTTTATGTATATATTATATATTCACACAGATTAGAAGTTAGACATTTTCCCATAATGACATTAGGTCACATCACTAAAATAATTCAAATTTAACATATATATGACATACTCTGATAGATATTTCATGAAGGTTAAGAAAATATCACAATTTCAAATTGAAGTTAATAAATACAATGACCATGAGTAGCTTCTAAAGCTTCTGAATAGGTAACATATCATAATTATGGCTGGTAGTCATTTGGATGTTTTCCAATCCTCATCAGGAAATAAGGTGCATCCTCAGGAAGATAATTAAAAGAAAACTGTAATATGATTTTCTATGACAATAATAAACACTCACAGATAATGAATACTGAAGAATCAATGCTTTGCAATTAAGTTTGTTTTCCAAATAGATTTTCATTACAGAAGGAGGATCATTTCTGAGAGAGAATTTCTGAGATGGACCTCATCTCTGATGATTTGACAGATAGAAAAAACAAGATCATTCTCAATTTTGGGATTTTGATAGAATTAATATTACATGAAGAAGATTTGATTAAAAGAAATAGTCATTTGAAGATTTTTAGACTTAAAATGAAGGTCAATGTTCTTTAAAGAGTCATTCTGTGACTTAGAGAAAAGATGTGAGAAACATTTTGTCTCATTTGACAATTCCTTGGTCAGACAAGACAAGTTACTATTTTCTATAAGAAACATTGCCTATCAGTGAACCTGAACTTGACTTCATAATTTTCACACTGCCACATATCTAACTTCATAGCACTAATATCAGGTTTCAAAATAGGCAAGGATTTAAAACTGGAAGATCAGATCCAAAATACAAAAGTATCTAAAATAACTTTGACATTCACATGCTGGAGACTTTAGTTCTGTCTGTGAGATTTTCAACTTTATTATTATCATCATCACACTATTATGACTGCAGTTAGAGCCTCATGTAAGTCAACAGAGATCATCTGAGAGTTTTAATTTAGCCTAACTCAGCAATGAAATTTGGTCAGAGGAGCCTAATACAATTAATTCTTGGAGACTGAAAATCACTAAGTGTTCTGAAGAAGTTATTTATATATTCTGGTATCATTCTTTTGTTTTTCTTTATAGCCAGATTATTTGAGGAGTATGAATTCCATATCTGGAAAATGTCTATCTTTCACTTTTGATAAATTCTTTAAAGTTTTAGAAACTAGATTAATAGCAATTGGGAGTAGTTTAAAAACAACTAGTAGGAAATGAATGGCCAAGCTATGTATTTTACTTGAGATATTGATTTGATATTCCTATTATCTGAAAAACTGCAAACTTTTCTTTGTCCATTTAAGGTTAAATTAAACTGATAAATAAATTTGAATTTTTCACCTAAGTCAAAACTTGTTTTTTAAAAATAAGCATGAATTCATTAATTTAAATGACCCAAATATTTATCAAAGTAATGACAAACATTATAAGTCATACTATGAGCTAAGACAAATAATATCAACAGGAGTGAAAAAATGGAACAGGGGAACTGCAGAAGGAGGGAGGAGAAGGGAAGGAAAAAGGAGATTTTTTTAAAAAAAGGAAAAAGAAACAAACTGTAGTTTGTACATGTAACCATTCCCCAAGATAATTGCAAACTGCACAAACTGCAAACGTACAAAACAAGTAATGATGGATTTAACGTACTACATACATTACTAATATTTGAAAAAACTGTCTATAATTAAATATTAATGTTAAAGAAAATACAAGGCAAAAGATTTGATTTCATATTTGGTATATTTTAGTAGTCTGTGATTATTATCACACATGTAAACATGTTTAGTACAGTGATAAATTTTTGCTGAAAGAAAATTATACAACTCTGAGTATAAATCTCAATTGACTATTTTGACTAATATAACCATTTCTCTAAAATTTTGCTTATTTTCATTGATCCTACTGCTCTACCATTCACAATAAACTAAACGTAGTTTCAACATGGTAATTACAGTTAGTAACATGTATTCTTGAAAACAGATAAGAAAATAGGTTTTAAGTATTCTCACTACCAAAATGATAAGTATATGCGGTAAAGTGTAAGTTAATTGGTTTAACTTAGCCATTCCATAGTATGTAAATATTGTGAAATAGATTGTACATAGTAAATAAGTATTTTGCCCAAAAAGTAGGTAAACATATGGCCTTCGTAAAGACCTATAAATTTTGACTCCTACTAAAATGTGAGCATTTCTTATCTCTAACTTTGGACACATCCAGTCCAAGATAAATTATTTTGGAAAACCATAAAATTTTTATCACATATATGCTTAGAGAGACAAAATGAAAAGTATACATTGCAATAGGCAAATTACAGAAATGAATAAATAAATTATGATATATACATAAAATAGAATACAGTCAAGCTTTTAAAATGTATGAACTGGCTGGATGAAATTAGAAACATAATATTGAAAGAAAAACAATTTGCATAAACAGTACTATTCATATGAACTTTTAAATATAAAAAACACAATAATCTATGCTCTTATACACAGAGACACACACAGATATATACAGACATATCATACATATTCTATATATATTCATATATACTTAGTGTGTAACAAAAAGTTTGGTTATCTATGAACTTCAGGATATTTGTCTCTCTGTAAAAATTGACAATAATATGGTTTTAAATCATGTTGATAAAATTTTACTTCTTTTAGTTTCCACTTTACAGAAAGTATCTAAAGCAAAGAATAACAAAATACTAACATTCATTAACTCTCAGTGATAAAGAAGTCTTATTCTTTAAGCTGTTTATATGTTTGCAGTATTTCATAATTTTTAAAAATAATTTATCTCACAGTGTATATGGCAAGGAGGTACAGATAAAGAAGATGGTAAATTTTACTTGGAATTAAATTTTGGTCATTACAAGGAAGATTTTTGAAATAACCTTGTATAAAAGAGTTGAGCTAATTGAGAAGTTACTAAGTGTTAAGTGACTTAAGTGTTGATTTACACATTAGAACAATGTTTTCCATATTATATTCTTGCAAATACCAGTTCTATGTTATATAGGGAATATTACTGAAAAAATATACTATTCTCAAATAAATTTGGAAAATTTTGTTTAAGCAGATATAACACATTTTATTGTTTAGGATATCTCAGTTATTGATATGTTACAATACCATGAATTTCCAAGCAGAAAGTGGAATATATATAATGTGAATGATTGATTGATTCCGACACTCTATTGTATGTTGTGAACTTCATGAAAGAGTTTTCCCATAGAATATATGTTGAGGCTTAAATGCAAATCTACAAAAATGGATGGCTGCACTAGAAATTGGAATAAATTTGAGAAGTCTGTATTATGACTTTACTAAAAAAGGAACAAAATAAATAAGGTCCCTAGCCATAGGGCAATATATAGGGTAATAAAATGAAAATACTATCCTTTTGAAATTGTACATTCTCTTGAAGTATTTTGTCTGTATTTAAATAATTTCTCACCCAGTGAATTTGTTGAGTTTACATTCGTGACCAGTCAGACAAATGAGTAGCTGAAAGTAATCAAAATAATCTCAAAGACAGAAAATTGAATCTACAAAGTGCAATTTAGCTCTAATGTTCTGCTATTTTTCTCTTCTGTAAATTGACAGCCTTCAATAGAAAATAATTTTTTCCATTTTTACCTTGAAGTACCCAACACCATTCACTATTTAGAATGTAGTTTCCAATATAACACACTTTGGGAATTTTCAGGTTATCCAATGCCTCTACAAATATGAAGGTTTTGTATACTTTTTGTTTTTCCACCAACTTCACAAATTGTATTTCAAGTAAATATATTAAACATAGGGCTATTAAAAATCTTTGTTATTGTATATTATCTAGTAGGTCAGATGGCAATGGGCTTAAGCCAATTCCTTGATAGTCCAAGTGACAAATTAATACATATCATGGTCAATCCATTTTCCTGAGTAAAAACTACCTTTTTAAATTAATGTACAAAATTGTCATCTAGTAATTTTAATTTATTCATTTAAAAATATATCTAGCCTACAGTATACTTATGAAGGTGTAGGTATGAGTGTGCTATATTATATACCAGAGTACTAGAAAAATTTTTATATCAGTTTGACAACTCAAGCAAAAAAAAAAGTATCAACAAGTTCTATTCTCCAACCCAAGGAATTTCTAACTTAGTCTTCTATTTAAGAGAGGGTAAAACACTCCTTGGAAATATGAGTACAAATGAACAGTAGGAGTTTCTGTAATATTTTCCTCATAATATGAAAAAAAAGTATGGGGAGTGGGTGTTCAAGAGAAACTCTTAGCTTGAGCAGTTTGGTTTCTAGGAATGTTGTGAAGGCACAAATTGATGAGTCACTCATGCTGAAAACAAAGGGAAAGACTGAGTGGAATGCTCCAGTTGGTAGCAGAAATAAAACATTACTTGGAAAACTCAACTTTATAGCTGGAGAGGGGAGGAATATGTTGATCTTTAGTCATTTTTGCATCTTCTGGAAGGGTGTTGTCTGAGGGTCATTTTAAAGAAAATGACCAAAGGAACTGCATGTAAGATATTCCAAGAAAGAAAATTCTATAAGCAACTACCATCTCGGGAGGGCCCATATTCCCCTGGGGGCCACTACAAGGCACCCCCAAAAAAGCCCACAAGAATACTTCAGTGGGTAAAAATAGTCAAATTTTGATACTTGGAAGTAGCTAAGAATGGAACAAGAGCAGATGGCAGCTATGAAAACACCAGAGAACTCTGTCCTTTTAGCCTTTCTACTCCCTTCTGAGGCAGATTTGATGGAACCAGAAGCCAGAAAATGTAAATGGGGACAAGATGGGAAGAAAGAAGGTGGAGAACCTTGCAGGTCTGAGCCTCTTTCATTTATATCCCACAGCAGTGGTGATACTAAATTTTAAGAAAGAATAAATTTTGGAGTTTTTAAATTTGTTGAAGCTAGATATGAATATGAGATTAATTAACCCTTAGAAAAGTGATAGTACCAGTCCAATATTAGAGCCCAATATTATACCTGACATGTGGTAAAAATGAGAGGACAGAGTTGGTTTGAAATGACAGTTGTGGAAAACAATGAAATTAATTTTTCTATATCATACCAAACCTCAATAAATCAATAAGAGAATAGCTCTATTTGGCATCATTTAAATGATGTGATGGCTTGTACCTAGATGTCCTCCCACAGCCTCATGCAGTCATAGATGGACCTTTTCGAAAGTGGCTTGATCTAGGGTGTGTGCTGCTAGAATCAAGGATGTGATGCTGAGATTGATTCATGTTTCAATGCTTGTATTTAGGCTGCCCCTGCCTGGATGTGAGTGCTACCTGCCCTAAGGATGGGCAGCCTGGATAGGACATAAAGGACAGAAAGAGCAGAGCTGCTTGTCACTAGCTGCTTGCTACTTCACTTCTTTGCTGCCTTTTTCCTGCCATGAACTGCTTTTTTCTGTGATGCCCACTCTGTCATGCAACCCTGCCTTGGAGCCAGCTAACTATGAACCAAAACATCTACAAACTGTGAGCAACAATATACCTTTCCTCCTGGGTGTTGAGTATTTTGCCTTAGCAATAAGAACAGTAACTAAAACAAATGACTACACTCAAGTGAATTTAAATAGCACGAAATTTAAACTTAAATGAATTTAAAATAAATTATACCATAAAAAATTATAATGAATTTTCAATTTCTTTAAATATTATTCGAACAGTTCCTCTCACAGAGCACGTTTAATGTTTTTAAAAAAATATTTACCAGAAGCAAATAATTCATTTAATAGCAAATAATTCATTCAAAGGATAAAATGTATGTATTAAAGTATTACTAATAATATAATTTTATTTTTGTTCTAAATCTTTCTATTAACTCTATAAATGGTGTCATTTTAGGAGCTTATTATTTTTAGTTATACATTAAGTTTATTGGTACATTTTAGGTATGCAACATCATGACATTCATCATTGGGAATTTGTACCTTTACATAATATATCTTGGTTTTTATATTTCCCAGCTCCCCTGCACTTCCTTCAAACCTCCACCCTTCCCTATTTACAAAGACTTTGTTTCCATTTTTTCATTTTCTGATATTTATTCCTTTCCCTTCCTCCTTTCCCCTACCCCTCCCACTGCCCCCTCCCCTTTGCCCCTTTTCTTCCTATTTCACGTTATCTATTACACCTTTTAGTCCTTATTTACACTTTCAGTTTCTCACACTAGAGAAACTATTCAGTATTCACACATGTGTGTCCTATTTATTTCACTTAAGAGTATTCCCTCAATGTGCATCCATTTAGCTATGTCTCTAATTTCTCATTTTTTATGGCTGAGTAGTACTCCATTTTATAAAAAACCACATTTTCTTTATCCAGCCTCCAGTTGATAGGCAATTGGGCTGCTTCCAAGTTTTAGCTATTACAAATTGTGCAGCTATGAACATGGGTGCACATATATCACTGTGGTATGATTCTTTTAATTTTGGGGGGAAGATACCCAGCAGGGGGATAGCTGGGTCAAATGGGACTTCCAGTCCTAGTTCTTTGAGGTATCTCCATATTGATTTCCACAGCAGTTGCACCAGTCTGCACTCCCATCAGCAGTGAAGTAGGGTTCCTCTTTCCCCATAACCCTTCCAGCATTTGTTATTGGTTGATTTTATGATAGCAGCCATTCTTTCTGGGTGAGCTGGAATCTCATCATTGTTTTCATTTGCATAGCTTGAATGATCAATAATGTTGAACATTTTTTCATGTTTATTTGCTGTTTTTACTTCTTTGTCTGAGAAAAGTCTGTTCATTTCAGATGTCCATTTTTGGATTGGGTCTTTAAATTTGGAAGGTCAGAGTTTTTTCAGTTCTTTCATATTCTAGATAGTAGACCTTTGTCTGAGGAACAGGTGGTAGAGATATTTTCCCAGAATGTGCATTTTCTCTTCACTCTGTTGGTGGTTTCTCTTGCTCTGCAGTATGTTTTTAATGAGATGAGATCCCAGTTGTTTTTGTGCTAATTCATGTGTGACTGAAGCTTTGTTCATAAAAATCTTTTCTTCCACCAATGTCTTCAAGAGTTCTACCTAACCTCTCTTTCAGCTGGTTTAGTGTTTCTGTTTTAATATTTAGATATTTGATCTATTTCAATTTTAGTTTAATGCATGGCAAAAGATATACATGTAGTTTTAATCTTTGGCAAATTGAGACCCAATTTTTCCAGCACCAAATATTAAAGAGGCTATCTTTCCTACAGTGAGGGTGGTTGGCTCCTTTCTTAAAGATGAGGTGGCTAAGTATGTCTGGAGTTGTTTCTGCATTTACTAATAGAGTTCACATATCTGTTTCTTTGCCAATACCATGCTGTTTTTATCACAGTAGCTTTGTAGTATTATTTTGAGATGGGGCTTGTGATACCTCCTACCTTGTCTTTGCTGCTTAGAATTGCTTTTTCTATTCCAGGTCTCTTCAGGTTCCAAATGAATTTTTGGATTGCTTTCTCAAGGCCTGTGAATTATGATGTTGGAGTTTCAATTGGGAATGCATTGAATCCTTACAGCAGTTTTGGAAGTATGGTCATTTTCACAATACTGGTTCTTCTTACCCAGGATCAAGGGATGTCTTTCCATTTTCTGATGTCTTCTTTGATATCTTTTTTCAGAGTGCTATAGCTTTCAGAGTAGAGATCTTTGATTTCTTTCATTAGGTTAATTCCTAGGTGTTTCACTTTTTGGATGCTATTTTGAAAAAAGTTTTTTCTCCAGTTCCTCTCTCAGTGAATCTGTTGCTTGTGTACAGGATAGGTATTGATTTTTGTGTGTTGACTTTGCATCTATCTACTCTACTGAATTTGGTTATTAAGTCTAGAAGACTTTTGGTGGAGTTCTTGGAGTCTTCCATATGGAGTGTCATGAGTCTGAAAATAATGACAATTTAACTTCTTTGTGTCCTACCTTTATTCCTTTTATTTCTTTCTCTTATCTAGTTGCTATGGCTAGTATTTCCAAAAATTTATTGAACAGGAGTGGTGATAGTGGACATCCTTATGTTGTTCCTGATTTTAGTGTGAAGGATCTCAGATTTTGACCACTTAGTATGATATAGGCTGTTCATTTTTCATGGATGGCTTTTATCAGGTTGAGGTAGAGACAATCTATTCCAATTTTCTATAGGGTTTTATCATGAATGGGTGTTGGATATTGTTGAATGCTTTTTCTGCATCTATTGAAATGATCTTATGGTTTTTGTCCTTAGCTCTCTTAAGATAGTGTATTACATTGATTGATTTAGGTATGTTGAACCATCCCTGCATCCCTGGGATGAATCCACCTTGTTCAGGATGTATGCTTTTTTTGTTGGGTTTTTTTTGGTACTGAGGATCAAAGTCAGGACCTTGCACTTGTGAGGCAGGCATGGCACCACTGAGCTAAATCCCCAGCCAGCCTGAGCTAAATCCCCAGCCCTGATTTTCTTAATGATATTCTACATTTTTTTTCCCGGTTTTGTCTTTCTCTGCTTTGGGGATCAAGGCAATTTTTGCTTTCAGGTATTAATTTGGGTGTATTGCTTCTCTTTCAATCTCACTGAAGAGTTTAAACAGTACTGGCAAGAGTTCTTTTCTAAATGTCTTGTAGAATTCAGCAGTGAAGCCATCATGACCTGGGCTTTTCTTCATTGGTAAATTTTAAATTATGTTTTCAATTTCATTGATTGATATTGGCTTAGAATTTTTATGTCTTCTTCATTCAACTTTGGTAATTCATATGTATCTAGAAATTTGTCCATTTCTTCTGTGTTTTCCATTTTATTGGAGTATAGGTTCTCAAAGTAGTTATGAGTAATACTCTGGATTTCTGCCTACTCTATTGAAATTTCACCCTTTTTATTCCTAATTACATGGGTTTGGGCCTTTCCTTTCTTTGATAAGGTTAGCTAAGGGTTTGTCAATTTTGTTTACTCTTTCGAAGAACCAGCTCTTGGCTTCATTGATTTTTTTTGTATCATTTTATTAGTCTCCATTGCATTGATATCTGCTCTGATCTTTATAATTTCCTCCCTTGTATGAGCTTTGGGTTTGCCCTGATCTTCTTTTTCTAGAAGCTTGAGGTTCAGCATTAGGTTGTTTATTTGAGCTTGCTCTGTTTTCCTAATACCAGTATTAACGACTATGAATTTCCCTCATAAGACTGCTTTCATTGTGTCCCATAAATTCTGATATGTTGAATTGGCATTGTCATTTAATTGTAGAAACTTTCTGATTTCTTTTTTAATTTCCTCTGTGACCCAATGGTTATTTGGACTGTGTTGTTCAATTTACACATGTTTATAAAATTCTTGTGGTTTCTTTTGCTGTTGATCTCCAATTTCATTGAACTATAATCTGATAATATACGGGGGATAACTTCAATTCCTTTGCATTGACTTAAACATGTTCTATGAGCAAATATGTGGTCTATTTTGGAGAATGACCCATATGCAGCTGAAAAAAATGTGTATTCTGATTTTGTGAGGTGGAATACTTTGTAAACATCTGTTAAGTCCATTTGTTCAAGAGTTTGGTTGAGTTCTAGTATTTTATTGTTTATTTTTTGTCTAGTTGATTTATTTATTTGTGACAGCGCGGTATTGAGGTCCCCCACTACTATTGTATTAGTGCTTATTTGATTTTTCATGTCAATTAATATTTGTTTTATACAGTTGCGTGCACTAGTATTTGGTGCATATTTATTTATGTTTGTCGTCTCTTCCTCATGAATTGTTAACTTTATAAGGATGTAGTGGCCTTCATTGTCTCTCTTAATTACTGTTGGTTTGAAATACATTTGATTTGCAAATAGGATAGGTACTCCTTCCTTTTTCAGGTTTTTGTCACATGGAGCGTTGTT
Organism: Heterocephalus glaber; assembly: GCF_053883595.1. Taxonomy (NCBI): domain Eukaryota; kingdom Metazoa; phylum Chordata; class Mammalia; order Rodentia; family Bathyergidae; genus Heterocephalus; species Heterocephalus glaber. Next base: position 40,000,832 of record NW_028258138.1, read on the forward strand.
TTCCACTCTTTAACTTTCAATCTGTGGGTTTCTTTTTGAATTGTGCTTCGTGTATGCAGTATTTGTTGGATCTTGCTTCTTTGCCCATTCTGCCAGTCTATTTCTTATGACTGGTGAATTGTGACCATTAATATTGATGGTTATCAGTGACATGTATCGACTTATTTATTGTCATGATCTTTTTCTGTTGTTGGATTCTTCCAGTTTGCATTTAATTTCTTTTTTTTTATTAAATACTTTTATTGGTACATTGTAGGTATACAACACAATTACATTTCTCATTGGGAATTGTACCTTTACATAATGCATCTTGGTTCTTATTTTTTCCCCATTCTTAGCCCTCCCTTCATCCCCTCCACACTTCCCTATTTACAAAGACTTTATTTCCATTTTTTCCATTTCTCAGCATTTTTCCTTTCCCTTCTTTCCTTTCCCCTGCCCCTCCCACTACCCCTACCCCTTTGGACCTTTTCTTCCTATTTTGCATTATCGATTATTCATTCTAATCAATGGTACATTTTAGGTTTACAATATAATGACATTCATCATTGGAAATTTGCACCTTTACATAGTCTCTCTTGGTTCTTATTTTTCCCCCTTGTCCAGCCCTCCCTGCAACCCCTCCACTCCTCCCTATTTACAAAGATTTTGTTCCTATTTTTCCATTTTCTCATATTAATCCCATTCCCTTCTATCCTTTCCCCTAGCCCTCCCACTTCCTTCCCCTTTGCCCCTTTTCTTCCTATTTCACATGACCTATTATACATTTAATCCTTATTTACACTTTCAGTTTCTCACACCAGAGAAACTATTTGGTATTTATACATGTGTGTCCTATTTATTTCACTTAAGAGTATTGCCTCAATGTGCATCCACTTAGCTATAAATGTATTTAATTTCTCATTTTTGATGGCTGAGTAGAACTCCATTTTATAAAATAAAACACATTTTCTTTATCTAGTCTCCAGTTGATGAGCATTTGGGCTGTTTCCAAGTTTTCACTATTACAAACTGTGCAGCTATGAACATGGGCACACATATATCACTGTGGTATGATTCTTTTAATTCTTTGGGGAAGATCCCCAGCTGTGGAATAGTGGGGTCAAATGGGACTTCCAGTCCTACTTCTTTGAGGTATCTCCATACTGATTTCCACAGTGGTTGCACCAGTCTACACTCCCACCAGCAGTGGAGCAGGGTTCCTCTTTCCTCACAGCCCCAATAGCATGTGTTACTGGTTGATTTCATGATAGCAGCCATTCTTTCTGGAGTGAAGTGGAATCTCAGCATTGTTTTCATTTGCATCTCTCCAATAGTGATGTTGAACATTTTTTCATGTATTTATTTGCTGTTTGTACTTCTTTGTCTGAGAAATGTCTGTTCACTTCAGATGCCGATTTTCAGATTGGGTCTTTAAATTTGGGAGGTCTGATCTTTTTCAGTTCTTAATAGATTCAAGATAGTAGACCTTTGTCTGAGGAAGAGCAGGTGAAGATATTTTTCCCACATTGTGGGTTGTCTCTTCACACTGCTGGTGGTTTCTCTTGCTGGGCAGAAGCCTTTTAATAAGAAGAGATCCCACTTGTTGATTGTTTGTGCTATTTCATGGGCAACTGAGGTTTTGTTCATAAAATCTTTTCCTACCCCAATGTCTTCAGGAGTTCTACCTAACCTCTGTTCCAACTGGTTCAGAGTTTCTATTTTAATTAGACCTTTAATCCATTTTTATTTTAGTTTAGTGCATGGTGAGAGATACAGGTCTAGTTTTAATCTTTGGCAAGTTGAAGCACAATTATTCCAGTACCATTTATTAAAGAGGCTATCTTTCCTCCAGTGAGGTGGTTTTTCTCCTTTATCAAAGTTGAGATGACTGAGTGTGTCTCTTGTTGTTTCTGCATCTTCTAATCTGTTCCACTGGTCCTCAGGTCTGTTTCTTTGCCAGTACCATGCTGTTTTTTAACACAGTAGCTTTGTAGTAGAGTTGCAGACTGGGGATTGTGATACCCCCTGCCATGTCTCTGTTACCTAGAATTGCTTTTGCTATTCTGGGTCTCTTCTTGTTCCAAATGAATTTTTGGATTGTTTTCTCAAGATCTAGGAAGTATGCTGCTGGGATCTAAATTGGAATTCCATTAAATCTATATAGCAGTTTTGGAAGTATGGCCATTTTCACTATATTAATCCTTCCTACCCAGGAGCAGGGGATGTCTGCCCATTTTCTGATATCATCTTCAATCCCTCTTTTCAGAGTGCCATAGTTTTCAGAGAAGAGGTCTTTGATTTCTTTATTAGATGATCCCTAGGTAATTCAGTTTTTTGTATGCTATTGTGAAATGAATTATTTGCCCTATTTCTCTCTCAGTGAGTCTGTCATTGGTGTAGAGGAAAGGTATTGAGTTTTGTGTGTTGACCTTGTAACCAGCTACTTGACTGAATTTGGTTATTAAGTCTAGAAGACTTTTGGTGGAGTTCTTGGGGCCTTCTATATAGAGTATCATGTCATCTGCAAATAATGACAATTTCATTTCTTCATTACCTATCTTTATTCCTTTTATTTCTTTCTCTTGTCTAATTGCTGTGGCTAATGTTTCCAGAACTATATTGAACAAGAGTGGTGATAGTGGACATCTTTGTCTTGTTCCTGATTTTAGTGTGAAGGATTTCAGTTTTTGACCATTTACTATGACATTGGCTCTTGGTTTTTCATAGATGGCTTCTATCAGTTTGAGGTAGAGACCATCTATTCCAATTTTTTGTAGGGTTTTTATCATAAATGCATGCTGGATTTTGTCAAATGCTTTTTCTGCATCTATGGAGATAATCATATGGTTTTTGTCCTTGCCTCTATTGATATAGTGTATTACATTGATTGATTTTCATATATTGAATCATCCCTGCATCCCTAGGATGAATGCCGCTTGATCAGGGTGTATGATCTTCTTGATGATCTTCTGCATTCTTTTTGCCAGTATCTTATTAAAGATTTTTGCATCTATGTTCATTAGTGAGACTGGCCTATAGTTCTCCTTTTCGGTTGGGTCTTTCTCTGCTTTGGGGATCAAGGTGATGCTTGCTTCCAGGAATGAATTTGGGAATATTGCTTCCCTTTCAATTTAATTGAAGAGTTTAAACAGCAGTGGCAGCAGTTCCTCTCTAAATGTCTTGTAGAATTCAGCAGTGAAGCCATCAGGGCCTGGGCTTTTCTTAGTCTATAAGTTTTTAATTACATTTTCAATTTCATTGGTTGATATTGGGTTGTTCAGAGTTTTTAGGTCTTCTTTGTTCAACTTTGGTAATTCATATGTATCTAGGAATCTGTCCATTTCTTCTGTGTTGTCCATCTTATTGGCATATAGGTTCTGGAAGTAGGTATTGATGATCGTCTGGATTTCTGCTGGGTCTGTTGTAATTTCACCCTTTTCATTCCTAATTGCATGGATTTGAGCCTTTTCTTTCCTTTTTCTGACAAGGTTGGCTAAAGGTTTGTCAATTTTGTTGATTCTTTTGAAGAACCAACTCTTGGCTTCATTGATTTTTTTGTATCATACTCTTAGTCTCCATTGCATTGATTTCTCTTCTGATCTTTATAATTTCTTCCCTTGTATGAGCTTTGGAGTTGTCCTGCTCTTCTTTTTCTAGAAGCTTGAGGTTCAGCATCAGGTTGTTTAATTGGGCTCATTCTGTTTTCCTTATATGTGTATTCACTGCTATGAATTTCCCTCCTAAGGCTGTTTTCGTTGTGTCCCATAGATTCCGATATGTTGTATTATCACTGTCATTTAATTGAAGGAAATGTCTGATTTCTTCTTTAATTTCTTCTGTGATCCATTGGTGATTCAGAAGTGTGTTGTTCAATTTCCACATGTTTATGCAATTTTTTGAGTTTCTTTTGCTATGGATCTCCAATTTCATTGCACTATGGTCTGATAATATACAGGGGATAACTTCAATTCCTTTGTACTTACTTAAACATGTTCTATGTGTGAGTATGTGGTCTGTTTTGGAGAATGACCCATGTGCAGCTGAGAAGAATGTGTATTCTGATTTTGTGGGGTGGAAGACTCTGTAAACACCTGTTAACTTCATTTCTTCAAGAGTTCGATTGAGTTCTAGCATTTCATTACTTATTTTTAGTCTAGTTGATCTATCTATTTGTGACAGTGGGGTGTTGAGGTCCCCCACTACAATTGTATTAGTGCATATATGACTTTTCATGTCTGTTAGTATTTGTTTTATACAGTTGGGCACACTAGTGTTTGGTGCATAGATATTTATGATTATCATCTCTTCCTCTTGGATTGTTCCCTGTACAAGAATGTAGTGTCCTTTTTCATCTCTCTTAATCAGTGTTGGTTTGAAATCTACTTGATCTGCAAAGAGGATAGCTACTCCTGATTTCTTTTGAGTTCCTGTCACATGCAGTATTGTTTTCCACCCTTTAACTTTCAGTCTGTGAGTTTCCTTTTGAATTAAGTGTGTTTCTTGTATGCAGCATATTGTTGGATTTTGCTTCTTGACCCATTCTGCCAGTCTCTTTCTTTTGATTGGTAAATTGAGACCATTAACATTTATGGTTATAACTGAATCCTATTGACTTGTCATTGCCATGACTTTTTTTTTTGTTGGGTTCTCCCCCTTTACATTTAATTTCTTGTCATGCCAGATGGGTTCATTCTGCTTTGCTTCCTGGGGTTGTGATCCTCAATGTCTGTTCCTAGGATATTGTGTAAAATTCTTTGGAGTGCTGGTTTGGTATTCATGAAGTTCCTAAGGTGCTCTTTGTCATGAAAGTATCATATTTCTCCATCCATTTTGAAAGATAGTTTTGCAGGGTACATCAATCTGGGTTGGAGGCTGTTTTCTTTTAGGGCTTGGAATATATCACTCCAAGGTCTTCTTTTCTTGATGGTTTGTGTTGAGAAGTCTGCTGTGATTCTGATGGGCTTTCCTTTGTATGTGATTTGTTTCTTTTCTCTGACTGCTTGGAGAACTTTGTTCTTCTGTTGTGTTTCTGGAATCTTAACAATTATATGCCTATGTGTAGATTTTTTTTGATCAAGGCTATTTGGAGTCCTATATGCCTCACTTATCTCTATGTCAAGTTCTTTTCCCCTGCTTGGGAAGTTTTCTGCCATTATTTCTGTGAAGAGATGTTTTTATGTCATCTGCATTCTCTCCTGTTTCTTCATTGATCCCAATCAGTCTTATATTATTCTTCTTTGCATCATCTAGCAGCTGCTGGATTGATTTCTCATGTTCCCTTATAATTTTGAAGCAATTTTTCTTTTCCTGGTCACTAATTGCAATCTTATCTTCTATATCTGAAATTCTGTCCTCATATTGGCTCATTCTGCTGTGTTGACTTTCAATGGAGTTTTTCATGTCCTTGAAATCTATTTAAATCTGTTTTATGAATTCCATTTGTTTCTTATGTTGGGATTCCATCATGTTCCTCAGCTCCTCTCTAGATTTATTAATCATATCTTGCACTAGGGGCACAATTTCTCCTGTTATCTGAGAAATTATTTCTGATTTCATTTTTTCCAGATCCCCTTTTGTTGCCAGTTCAGTGGGTCCAGATTGTTGAGTATCAGAGTGTTCCATCTCATTTCCCTTTGGGGTTGTTGTAGGTGATCGGGAAGTCTGGTTTTGAGACTTATTTACATGTTTTCTCATTTCTACTGGCGCAGGGAGCTGTTAGCGCCTGCACGGATTACCTCCTCTGAGCTGGGAGAGGTGGGACAGGGGCTGGGAGCAGTGGTAGGGATGGTAACCCAAAAGCCCTTTCCTGTGGGCTGGGAGCAGCAGGAGGGATGGTGGCCTGGAAGCCCCTTCCTCTGGACCAAGAGCAGTGAGATGGTGTCTCAGAAGCCTCTACCTGTGGGCCTGGAGTGGTGGGTGGGATGGTGGCCCAGAAGCCCCTTCCTCTGAGCCAGGAGCAGCAGGACAGAAGGTGGCCCAAAAGCCCTTTCCTCTGGGCTGGGAGCAGCAGGAGGGATGGTGACTGGGAAGCCCCTTCCTCTGGACCAGGAGCAGCGGGACTCAGTACCTTGGTCTGGTGGTCTGGTGTCCTCTGCGTCTTTGTAGTGTGGAACCAGGTGGCTGCCTGTCTGTAGCGGGGTGATTCTGCATCTTCCTTGCAACTCGGGACCTCAGTAGGGCGTGCACAGACCTGCCTGTCTGCAGTGGCCTGATTCGGCGTGTTCTGTGCGACTCAGGACCTCGGTAGGGCATGGGCAGACCTGCCTGTCTGAGAGGGCTGCTTTCCCATGGGATGGGAGAAACCCAAAGTCCCTTGGAGTGGTGACCGTGCACCATGTGGCCCCGCCATCCCCGTTCTCAGTCTGCGTTCTCAGGTTGGTGACAGCGCCGGCTCCAACTTTCCGCGGCTCGGCCTGTGCATTTAATTTCTTGTTTTTCCTGATGGACTCATTCTGCTGGGCTTCCTGGGTTGTGATCCTCATTGTCTTTTCCTAGGATGTTGTTTAAATTTTTTTTTAGTGCTGATTTGATATTCATGAAGTTCCTCAGGTGTTCTTTGTAATGAAATTATCTCATTTCTCCATCAATTTTGAAATATAGTTTTTCAGGGTACATCAATATGGGTTGGAGGTTGTTTTCTTTTAGGGCTTGAAATGCCTCACTCCAGGCTCTTCTTGCCTTGAGAGTTTGTGTTGAGAAGTCTGCTGTAATTTTTATGGGCTTTCCTTTGTATGTAATTTGTTTCTCTTCTCTAACTGCTTGTAGTAGTTTGTTCTTCTGTTGAGTTTCTGGAATCTTGACTATTATATTCTGAGGTGTAGTTCTTTTTTTAAAATTCTGGCTAGCTAGAGTCCATGTGCCTCTCTTATCTTTATGTCACATTCTTTTCTCCTGCTTGAGACGTTTTCTGCCGTTAGTTCTATGAGCAGTTTTTTTTTAATGCTGTTTGCGGTATCTCCTGTTTCTTCATTTACTCTGATCAGTCTTATATTATTATTCTTTGCATCATCTAGCAGCTACTGGATTGATTTCTCATGATCCCTTGCTAAGGAGTATATGTTTAACAAATGTGCAAATGTAATTTTCATTGCAAACTAAGATTGGTAAGTTTTACATCAATGTATTTTAAGCATTTTAAATTCTAGTGATAACTTCTTGAAATGTTTGAAACTAAAAACATTGATTAAAAACTTTCTGGTGATGTTAAAGTAACAATATTATGGGTCTTAAAAGCAGTTAAAAAATTGAAGGATACAATTTAAATTACTTCAGCAAAGCACACTAAAATTTATGTTGCATGAATAATGAATACAACATTATTATTCAGCTACTCAATTTTCTAATAATATAAAATTAGATACCAAATAAAGAAATTTTAACTTTTTTGGGGATCCAATAACTGTCACTGTTTTATTGGCATGATGGATTATCAAACAACTGTAACATACACAACTTAGTCTACATCATCAGCATTCTTGAAAATAAGTTTAATTATCAGTTTCTTTAGGGAAGTGGATTAATAGATCTATTAATAAAATTAGGAAAATTTCTTTATTTTAATTTATTGCTATATTTTTATTTTCTTAATTTATTTTAAAAAGAAAATACTAATTAAAATAGTGGAAAAATTTTTGTGGATTACTAAGTTCTGTAGAAATTGATCTGATTAGATTGACTTTCCTTATTTATTTTTTATGAGAGAGATTTTAGCTATGCCTCTAGAAATCCTGTATTATAAAATACACAATTTTAAAATGCTACAGTTTAAAACGTGATTTTTTTAACAACTTCTTGAACTTAACAACAATTTCTTTGCTGAAAAACAATCAAAATAATTCTAAGCTCTTTAAATGTGTAGGTGTTCCTACTTTGTACACAACTAGAATTCTGGAAAAACCATGTGGTATCTCTACAGATTTATTTTCACTCTAGGTGGAAAATGGAAACATAGTGATTCACAAAGCAGAATATGGTAAAATATTCACACTACAGTATAATAATATATCATCATTTTGTATTGTTCATTTCAGTAGGCATTTAATCTAATATTAGCAGCAGGATTAAACTCCTTTTATTAGCTTTTTGTTCAGTTGATGTAATTACAGTGACTGATAGATTGATGTAATAAATACAGTAAATTATTAATTACTTTGTCAGAAATTATAAAGTCTTAAAATATCAAATAATTTAAAAACTTTTAAATAAACCTTGAGAAACTCAATAATCAAACATCTGTTTTAGCCAATGCTTGTCTTTCCTTAATTGTTCATTCAATAACCAGAAGTTAATAAAAGAAAAATGTTTAGTAAAGGCAATTTCTCTTTGACTTCTTTTAGTAAATATTTACCAAAAAATGACACTGTGATTGTAGCTATAAATGTGTGAGCTATTATGGTCAGTGCCTTGGCTTCCCTTGGTAAATCTTAAGCTTCTTTATTAATAATTATGTTTTATCTCATCCAAAGACAACTCAAACTAGCTTTTTGTAGACAATAAATATTAAAAGACTTTAAGAGGAACCAAAACATGGAAGGAAATAAAATATCAGTTCATCCATACCTAAGAGAATACAGTGATATCTCGGTTCACAAACTTAATTCTTTCCATGAACCAAATCCTAATCAAATCAAATTTCACCATAAGTTTCAATGTAAATAAGGTTAACCTGTTCTGAAACATATGTATTTTTTAGCCACTAAAATATGAGACAAAGTATAGTAGAGTACATTATAAAGAGAGAGAACATTAACCTCACTTGAGGTGACTTCTGGTGTTCATGACAGAAATAGGTGGAGAGGAAGTTATTGTTTGGAGGGAGAGTCCCCTTCCATAAGGACATCCGGGAGATGTTCAGGTGTTTCCTTTCCTCTTTATCTCTTAGCCACAGGGTCAATTTTGATGAAAAACCTGTCTAATGTCACTTGTTTTTTTCTGTGCTGTGTAACTCTCCAAAAATGAGAGACCAGGTTATCATTCATCAGACTCAACACTCTGTTCATTATAGTTATGTTGAAGTGGTTCTTCTTAAGCAATCCTGGTATTTATTCCATTTTTTTTCCATAATGAATTTTACAACATCACTGCTAAACTCCTTCCTGTCTTCCTCTTCCTCAGTGTAATGTTCCCCCAACAAGCACCTGCTGCTCACTCTGGAGTTCAGCAAGTTCTTCTGTCATCAGCTCCTCCTTATGGTCCTCAACAAGCTCCTCTATGTCTGCATCATTGATGTTCAGACCCATACTCTTGCCCGAGGATGCAATCTCCTCCACTATCTGTGCATCAGACTTTTCAAAGTCACATTCAGTGACACATTCTGGACAGTTTTCCTCAGGCTGAGTTTAAGATCTGGTATGTGACATCTTCCTGGGTTTTGTCAATGAGGTTGATACAGTGGAGGACATTGAAATGTTTCTTCTAGAACTGTTTCAGAGTCAAGGACATCTCTTTAGTGACAGTAAAGCACTTGGTGAAGAGCACCTTTAGCAAATAGGTCATTGTTTTTTAAGGAACTGAGCACTTTTCTGTGTGTAATTCCTTTCCAGATTTCTCCCCTGAGTTCTAAACTCGTATGTCCAACAGCTTACATGAAATATCTACCTGCATGCCAAAAGAAGAAAACACCTCAGCTTTTCTAAATGTTAACTACTTACACTCTTCTCTAGCAAGATTATCTTAGCTATAAGACTGTGTTCTTTGCCATGCTTTCCGTTCTAATGGATGGCACTATCATTCATTAACTTTCATTCCAAGAAAGCAAGGAATTATATTTCACATTTCATTCTCCTTCCCCATTTATACATAATCCATCATCAAGTCCTGCAAGTAACTACTGAGTGGCTCTCAAATCTATAGTTATCTCTATATGTCTATACCCATCATCCTCAAATTGCTTATTGAAATTGTTTTCTACTACTCTTCAACCATCAACTCTTAATTCCCTCCAATCTATTTTCTTACCTGGACAAATATGTTCATAGCATGGTTAACAGAAAGATTTGTTTAACATAAGTTTTCCTGCAAATAACAGTGTTTTATTCTTTTTATGACTTAAAAATATAAATCACAATTTATTTATCCATTCATTTACTGCTGAACACTTAGGTTGATTCCATGTTTTTATTATGAATTGTACTGAAATAAATGTGAACACAGTAGGGTATCTTTAGTTAATAATTTATTGTATATTTCAAAATAGCTAGAAGAGAGAATTTTGAATAATCTAACCAGAAAGAAATGATAAAGGTGCTTGGGATGTAGTTCAGTTGTAGAGCACCTGCCTATCATGTATGAGGTCCTAGACTTCAAGAAAGAGAGGAAAGGAAGAAAGAAAGAAAGAAAGAAAGGAAAAAAGAAAGAAAGAGAAGAAAGAAAAGAAAAGAAAATTAAAGGTGATGGATATTTTCATTTCCTTGATTTAGTCATTTCACATTATATGCAAGTATGGAAATATCATACTGTACCCCATAAATATGCATAAATAGCATGCATTAATTAAGATTAAAATATAAAGGAATGGTTTTTATAACATTATTGTTTAAAACATTAAATATAAGAGTATACTGTATAAAACACTGCAATATACATCTATTGCCCTTAGAATAATAATAAAGAAATGAAGAAAGAAACCCTGATGTCTTATGCAAAAGTTATATTTATTGAAGAAACATCAACTAGCTCACAAAAGTGAAAAAAAGCTAGAGTACCAGATGTGAACAAAAAGAAAAAGAACAAGGAAAGTGTGATGGTCTTACGTATCAAGTACTTCAGCCATGGTGTACCCAGACATTTTGTTGAGCATTATTCTGAATGTGTCTGATTCTAAATAAGATCAACATTTGAATTTGTAGACTTTTAAAATAGATTAATTTCTCTAATGTTATCAGATCATTCAGTCCCTTAAAAGTCCGAGTTAACAATCAGGCTGAGTACAGAAAAGTTTACTTTGTATGATTATCTTTGACCTGAAACACTGGTCCTCTCCTTCCATTGGGCTAGTACTCTAATTGGAACTTTTATTTTATTTACTATCACGGTGTCTAGCTTTCCACCTGCAAATCATCAGACTCCTCAGTCTCCATAACCACATGAGCTAAATATACATAATATCAAGTATACAATATTTTATATGTATATGTATGTACATGTATATTGATGTATGCATTATATATAGTTAGTAATTTTATGGCTAAGAAGTCTACAGTATTACTGTATACTTACTCTAATATATATTATATTATATATACATGTATTTTTTGGTACTGGAGATTGAACTTGGGTCCTTGCGCTTGTGCAGCAGGTGGCAAAACCACTGAGCTAAATCCCCGGCCCCTATAATATATATATATATGTTTATAAAGCTATATATATATATATATATGTTATATATTATATAATATATATGGTTTATATGGCTATAAAGACTAAGATGTCCCAAGATATGTAGGTGATAAGCTAGATTATACAATAATAATAATGTAACACAGAATATTATAATGTAATTTAATATATTTATGTATATTATATGCATATGTAATTGATTTTGTGAGACAATTCAAATACAGAAGGCCAAGCAGCAGAGAATTTAGCCAAGGTCACATAGCAAGAAAAATATGGTTAAGTCACCACGCAAGGTGTCCTGACCTCTGGACACATGCGTTCCCCACCCTTGCCAATACGGTCACCAGCACAGACATTTATCACCAACATCCCTGCCTTTGTTACTCTTCTATGGTCCTGGTGAATAATGTTTGGCTATTCTAGCATTTGAATTTATTCACTCTGTATGCAAAAGTTTGTGTGGAAAATCCAAATAACTGGTTCCAGAGACTGAGGAGAGAAAATACCCAGCCCTCGTTTCAAGCTACAGGGAAAGCTTGAATTATGGAGGGAACTAACTTGGGATTCAGTAGAATTAAGGCCAACATCAACTTCTACAGAAACCAAAGCACTTGCTAAGGTCCCCAACTCCACTTCTCCAGATTTCTCCTTCTATTTCTCTCAATGAATGGCCTCTGTGTTCTTTCCTCTTTCTTTACTTATCTCTCCCTAACTTTCACATCTCATTCTATTACCAATTCCTCAGGAAACCTCCATATACAAGTGTACTGAGGTCACCATGTACATTTCTTCTTGCCATTTCTTTTATGCATGTTTTAATAGTTTTTTAATTATTTGAATAACATTCCCTTTTCTCACTAGACAATTTTATATATAAAATAAACTACACTTACCTATTCTTGCTTATTTTTATGACCTTGCAGACCCCAGTTCATGAGGAATGACAAATTATTGAGAGTGAACTTTCAACAATGGATCATCAAATACCATAGGAACAACTTTTCTGTGACAAGTAATTGAAAAGAAGGAAGTAAATTTTTGGATGAGAAAAGCATGGAGTTGGGCTTTTGGAAAGAGGAAGAAGAATCTGGCCATTTAGAGAAAGATTATTTTTTTCCTCCCTCCCTTCCCCTCTTCTTTTCCTTTCCTTTTCTTCTTTTCTTCCTTCCTTCTTTCCATCTTCCTCTTGTCCTACTTATTTTATAAAACAGATCTGTTTCTTGGAATGTAGATTCTACTGATTAGTCTATAAGTAAAACTTTTTGTTATAAACCTGGAAATGGTCTCTTGTCATAACAGATGGAGATGTGAATTTTCCTTGATCACGTAATACACTTTTCAGGGGCCACCCTCTGAAATAATTTTCCACTGGCCTTGACCAAAATAAAGTTTTGATAATTAAATTTTCCCTCTTCCTTAACCTATTTTAATTGATTATACTCAACCTGGAAGTATGTCATCATTAGTTTAATTTTCTAGTAGTTGAATCATACTGTAACTCATAAGCACTTTTCCTTATATTTTTGGAATACATTTTTACAGATATTATAACTAAACTAGAATATTCTTCCAAAAATCAATTCTGAGCAAGTTAAAAAGAGGAAGGTAAATAATCAAAATTTGAACAAAAAACGATGTCACCAGTGGGTAATATTTGAAAGATTTTGCTAACAGGAAGCTAAATATTATAACAAAATGGAAAATGACACTGGGAAAAATTCCAAGATTGGAAAAAGTTTTTTAGTAAATGTCATAATGAACAAGTCAGAAAAAGTCAGATGCTATTCATTCTCACACTCATTTGTGATTGCTCAGAGTACAGCGGCTTCTCTATTACAAATTCAGGATGTTATTTATCTCAAATACTGTCAACATTCCATGTTTTATAAATGGATTTTAGAGAATAGTCAAATAATATTTATATACTTTACATAATCTGTATTTCTCAATTAGTTAATATTTTACATTATTTATTGATATGTTTAAAAGATAAAAATACAGAAGAATATTTTTTTCTTCTGTGATAAGAAATAACCATTGTAGACCACTCTCTATAATCCAGGAAAAGTGTGAGGCATCTTTACCTATCCAATATCATCTAATCAGCACAGTCCTGAAAGTTCCACATAGTGCAATGGATTTGATTTAGTGGCATTTCCATCATTCCTTCTCCCTACAATGTAATTTGTTGCAAAAACAAAGTAGCATAACTTTTGGAATTTTACACTAAATTCTTTAAATTGTATCAAATTAATTCTCGTTTTAAATACCCACCTTACCATGCTGGGGATCAAACTAGAGATTGTGGACTATTTGCAAGCACTTTATCACTGCATTCCATCTCTAGCTCGAATGATTTTATCTACTTTGTAGATAGTATTGTATTCTTTCACTTGGAGGCATAGATCTAGTTGTCTCTCTTTATAATATCAATGGCAATTCACATACACTTGAAAAGCTCTTTGTTCTTAGTTTTCAAATTACTGGGTTAATTAACTAACATAATCTAACAATGAAATATTAGTTAATATTTTAGTATCTTGATGAACCCACAGATCTAAACACATTTGATGAAATAAAATCTATTCTGGTTATTGTCTTTCATGATGATATAATTGTTTCATTTGTAGTCAATGAGTCTCTTCAGATGAAGTTTTTTGGGTATAAAGAACTGCTATGATATATTACAGTCTCACTTTGCGTGTTTATCATCCTACCCCTGAAATTATCAGTTTTTTCAAAGATGCAGTAGTTTCTTTAACCAGGAAATTATATTTAGGCACAAAATGAGCACCCAATAACATTGCTTCTCATAAATTACAGGGTAAGTGCTCATCTTTTGATCACAGATTTAAGACATTAGGAATTTTTTACTTTACATCTGAGCTCTTTGATCAAGAACTAAAGTTTTCAAACAATATCTTTGTTAGGTGCTTAGACAATGGAGGCAAGAATAAATGTAACAAGGTCTCAATAAAATCATCATCTAAGAAATCTATCAACTTTCATAGACTTTTCCTTCCGTTTTTATATTGAGCCTGTACATTTGTATAAAAGGAGGTATTTAAAATACATGAAATTCTCATATGCCTTTTTCAGGTTCTATAATCTCCCATGTTTGCATAGTGCTTTTATGGTCTCTTAGTCCAGTGACCAAACTTCTGTGATATGCTATGTTGCATATGATGTCAGACAGTAACTGCTCCCAATATTCTCCCTGTTGAAGCTGAGAAGTGTATAAGTCATATAATCATGCAGAAAACAGTCAGATATTTTTATCAAAAATATAACTTTTAGGGGCCAGGGATTTAGCTCAGTGGTTTCGCCACCTGCCACGCAAGCGCAAGGACCGGAGTTCGATCCCTGGTACCGAAAAAGAAAAAGAAAAAAAAATATATATATATATATATATATAACTTTTATGTTGGAATTTCTATTTTCAGTTCTTACAAATGACTTTCTTTCACAGTCCTTGATGTGTCAGGTACCTTAGAGGAGAAATTGTTACATATGCCATTCTATTACTAACCTTGAATACATTTTTAAAATCCTTATTCAATTACAATAACAATATCTTGTAAAAATGACTAGAAATCTTATTAGACTTAAACTATTAGAATATTATGATTTTTAAAACTTAAATGAAAGTAAATCAATAAACATACCATACTAAGTAAAGGAATAATCAATAATTTCTCAAATTAACTACTTTCATTCCTTTGAGGAATAAATGTGCTATAAATAGCACTGTTTTACTTTGTAATAATGGCATTCTTATTTAATGGAAAATTAATTTTAATTATACTTCCTTTTATGAAATTATTGTAAAATCATCACTTTGTTGCTGATATCATAAACAATGTGATATACATAATTGCTTATTTATTGATGTACGATAAAATCAGAAAGTGAAAGTGAAAGAGAAAAATAAGCAAACAGATCTCCAGTGATTTCCTAACAGAATGAACGGAGTTTTGCCTAGTTCCCACATTCACCTGTTATCTCTGTCTGCATGAAATAATTTGGGAACTTCAGAGAGCCAAATCTCTGTTGACCTTGGAGCCAGTCAGGTACACATGACTTCATAAATACTTTAAACACTATTTTTATTCAGTGCTCCACCAACAATGACTTTATACCTACAAGTACCAAATGTATTTGAGAATTTTGGTCTGACTCTGCCAGTGTCTCCTACACACTTAATTTGCTTGCTTCTTAATAGCTATAGGAACATAGTTCTATGGCTGACATTCCCATTTTTTGTCACAATCCTTGATTTTCTTCAGGATTATTTCATTGTTCAGTTTTATTTTTCATTCAGTCTAATCTGCAGTAGTTTTTCTTATTCCAAATCTATTTTCTTTTTTTTGGTACCAGAGATTGAACTCGGGACTTTGTGGTTGCGAAGCAGGCAGCGGAACCACTGAGCTAAATCCCCAGCCCAATCTATTTTCTTTTTTATTGCAACATTTCTGTGAAATTGTTTGTTTTTCAGTAAAATGTTTTTGTTAACATTCATTTAAATGAACAAATAAAATAGTATATGCTTATCATGTGTAATAAGTTGTTTTGAAATATGCATTTTTTTGTGCAATGGCATAGTCAAGTCAATCATCAAATGCATTATTTCATTACTTATCATTTTATGGATTAATACACTGAAGTTAGAGTTCATGGTTCAATCTCTTTCCAAAAGTCCATCAACAACCTTAACCCTAACCCTAACCCTAAAACAATGACCCTTTTTGTGTGAAATTCTGGATCCCAAATGTAGCAATGATACATTGTTATTGATCACTTGAATTTACTAATCCAATTTAACAAATTTTATATCTTTGATCAATATCTCTGCCACCACTTTCATCCTTCCAATTCCTTATATCCATGATTCTACTCTTTACTTCTATGTGTTCAACCTTTGGAGATTCTACATGTAACTGTAATACTGTGATCTTGTTTTTCTGTGCTTGGCTTATTCCAATTGACATCAATCCTTCAGATTCATCCACGCTGTCATTAATGGAAGTATTTCCTTCCTTTTAGAAATGGAATAGTATTCAATTATGTTTTATCACATTTTCTTTATCCATTAATCCATTAATGGACACAGGATGATTCCACACCATGGCTATTGTGAACACCACTGCAATGAATCTGGGAGGCTGGTAACTGTTTCACAGCGATTTCACTTCCATTGAACATATACCCAATAGTATATTGGTGGGTTATATGGTAGTTCTGTTTTTGCTTTTCTGAGGAACTATGCTATACACTTGTTTTCATAATGGCTACATATATATTCTTACCAATGGTGTCCAAGTGTTCTCTTTTCTCCACATCTCATGCAATGCCTATCTATTGTCTTCTTGATGATAGCCATTCTATCAGCTGATTGCAAAGTGACACCTTGTTGTGGTTTTACTTTGCATTTCCCTGATGATTAGTGATGTTAAGCATTTTTTTGGTATTCAGTTATTTATCTTCTTCTGAGAAATATCTATTCATATACTTCACCCATTTTTAATAGAATAATTTTTCTTGCTATTAATTTTTTAACATATTTTAAACACCAACTCCTTATCAGATATTAGGTTTATAAATACTTTCTAATATTCTATAGATTGTGTCTTTATTCTGTTGATTATTTATTTAACTGATGTGATCCCATTATCTTAAGCTTTTAGGTTCATATTCAAAAAATTATTACCCAGACAAAAGTCATTGAGATTTCCCCATTTTTTCCTTTTGGTCATTTTATAGCTTCAGATTTTTAAACCATTTGGAGTTAATGTTGTGTATATTACTAAATATAGATCTAATTGCATTATTCTGCATGTTAAAATATAGTTATCCCAATAATATCTGCTGATTATGCTGCCCTTTACCCATTGTGTGCTCTGGAAAACTTGGTTGAAAATCAATTGACTATATCATTAATAAGTTTATTTTCTATTTTTTTAGATACTTCAATGTTAGTATATGAAATATTACTTAGTTGTGTATGCTAATAATTTATTAAATTTATTAGTTCTAATTATTTTTTGTGAACTCTTCAGTATTTTTTCTATATAATGCCGTGTCTTCTGCAAACAAGGACAATTTAACTTCTTCCTTTCCAATTTGAATGGCTTTTATTCCTTTCTATTGCCCAATTCCTCTGGCTACAATTTGTAATGCCAGATTAAATCAGAGTAGAGAAAGTGGGGAGTCTGGTCTTATTCTTGATTCAGTTCAAAAAAGCTTTTGAATATGATGTTAGTTGTGGGTTTGTCGTATATCACTATATTGTATGGTGATATATTTCTTTTATCCCTACTTTCATCAGAATTTTTATCACAAAGGGATGTTAAATTTTGTCAAATTTTTTTTATGTTTATTGAGACAATCAGATCTGTTAATGCTGTGTACTGCATTTATAGATTTTTCCAAGGTTAAACCATCCTTTTAGTCCTGAATTACACTTTACTTTACATGAAGAATGACCCTTTGAATGTGCTGTTGAATTTAGCAGCCTTGTACTCTGTTGAGGATAATTGCATCTATGTACATCAGGTATTTGGGTTTCTAGTTTTATATTTTTGTAGTGTCTTTGTCTGGCTTTTATATCAGGATAATTCAGGACTTATAAAATTAATTTGGAAGTATTCTGCTCTCTTCAGGTTTTTTTATAAGAATTTGAGACAGACTAATTTAGTTATTCTTCAAATGTTGGTGAAAATTTAAAAGTGGAGTCATCAGGTTCTCAACTTTGTGGAAGATTTTTCATTATTGAGTCAATATCTTTAATTATTGTTAATCTGTTAAAATTTTCTCTTTCTTCAACATTTAATCTGGGATTTTAAGAGCCTATTTCTCCTAGGTTATTCAGTTTATTGGCATATAATTGTCACCCCCTATGGGCCTTGTTTTTATGTAGTATGAGTTTAATATTTGTGCTTTCACTTTTGCTTTAATTTATTTGACACTTCTTTTTTCCTTAGCTTACCTAGAGTCCTGTTTCTTTTTAAAAGCCACATTTTAATATGGTTAGTCTTTTCTACTATTTTTCTAACATCTGTTTCATTTATTTCTGCTTTGCTTCATTGTTTATTTCATTCACTAAATTTGGGCTTAGTTTGCTTTTTTTCTAATTCTTTGAAATATAACATTAGGTTGTTTACTTGAAATCATTCTTCTGTTTTGATATAAGTATTTATTTCTAAAAGCTCTCCTTTAGAACTGCTTTTGCTATATCCCATGAGTTTTGGTATATTATGTTTTTATTTTCATTCAATCTTAAAAGAGTTTGTTGTTGTTCTCCTCTTCCTCCTCCTCCTCCTTTTTTTTCTTCTTCCTCTTCTTTTTCTTTATAGGAACCATTGCTGTTCAACTTCCAGGTATTTGTGAATTTTCCAAAATTCCTCCCATTTTGATTTCTACTTTCATACCATTGGAAAAGAAAAGATATTTAATATGATATTAATCCTTTCATATTATTAAGACTTTTTCATGGCCTACCTAACATATGACCTGTCCTAGTTCCTAAACCACTGAAGTATTTTGATACTTGAGGAAAAATACACAGAGGGAAATCTAATTCACTAAAGTAAACCTAAATATATAAAGAAAACTCATTATTTGGGTAGTGTTATTATACCTAAAGTAACGTGAGGCTGTAGTGTTAGATGAGTTTTTAGGGCATTAAGGGGTTTGATAGAAAAGAATGGATTCTGACTCCTAATTACACGCTTTCCCACTTCTAAGATTCTACATCTATTTTAAATTTATAAATTATTATATTATTAAATTAGTAAATTAGTATAATATATTATATGATAATAAATATTAAATAATTATTATATATTATTTAAATTTATAAATTATTTAAAGCAATTACTTCTTAGACTAATCAATCCTAACCATATATAGATGTATCCAAAAACAGTGTTAATGTTTTGAAATGATTAATGTAGCCAGTAGGATATATCATTGGTTTGCATTACAATCAATAGCATAGTATAATACAATTTCTTTATGTCATGAATACATTTTTCTTTATAATAAATTAATATTTTAGCTTATTTCCATTTTATCTAATGGTGCACAAATAATTACTAATTATGAATAGGTAGGGTATTTCTTGATTAATATTTCTTCATTACTTGACTCTAAAGCAAAATACAGCTTTACTTTCAAAACTTTATAATCTTTTTCGTGAATTTGAATCCAATTTAAAAGCAAACAAATTCTCCTTGTCCTACTCCAATTTCAGGACAACAAGTTTCAAGTTGGGGATTGTGATACCCATACCTTGTCTTTATTGCCTAGTATTGCTTTTGCTATTCTAGGTCTCTTCTTCCAAATGAATTTTTGGATTGTTTTCTCCAAGTCTGTGAAGTATGCAGCTAGGATTTCAATTGTGATTGCAGTGAATCTACATAGCAGTTTTGGAAGTATGGACATTTTCACTGTGTTGATTCTTCCTACCCAGGATCAAAGGATGTCTTTCCATTTTCTGATATCATCTTCAATCTCTCTTTTCAGAGTACTATAGTTTTCAGAAAAGAGGTCTTTGATTTCTTTCATTAGGTTGATTCCTAGGTATTTCAGTTTCTTGGATGCTATTCTGAAAGGAATTGTTTGACCTAGTTCTCTCTGAGTGAGTCTGTCATTTGTGTAGAGGAAAGCGATTCATTTTTGTGTGTTGACCTTGTATCCAGCTATTTGAGTGAATTTGATTATTCAGTCTAGAAGACTTTTGGTGGAGTTCTTGGGGTCTTCTATATAGAGTATCATGTCATCTGCAAATAATGACAATTTGACTTCTTTGTTTCCTATCTTTATTCCTTTTATTTCTTTCTCTTGTCTAATCGTCATGGCTAATGTTTCCAAAACTATATTGAACAGGAGAGGTGATAGTGGACATCCTTGTCTTGTTCCTGATTTCAGTGTGAAGGATTTCAGCTTTTGACCATTTAGTATGATATTAGCTGTTGGTTTTTCATAGATGGCTTTTATCAAATACTGGAATACACACTGTCTATTCCAATTTTTTGTAGGGTTTCTATCATAAATGAGTGTTGGATTTTGTCAAATGCATTTTCTTCATCTATTGAGATGATCACATGGTTTTTATCCTTGGCTCTATTGATGTAGTGTATTAGATTTATTGATTTGCATATGTAGAGCCATCCCTGCATCCCTGGGATGAATCCCATGTGGTCAGGGTGGATGGTCTTCTTGATGATCTTCTGCATTCTATTTGCCAGTATCTTATTAAGGATTTTTGCATCTATGTTCATTAGTGAGATTGGCCTATAGCTCTCTTTTTCTGTTGGGTCTTTCTCTGCTTTGGGGATCAAGGTGATGCTGGCTTCCAGGAATGAATTCAGGAGTATTGCTTCCCTTTCAATTTCATTGAAGACTTTAAACAGTAGTAGCAGTAGTTCCTCTCTAAATGTCTTATAGAATTCAGCAGCGAACACATCAGGACCTGGGCTTTTCTTAGTTGGTAAGTTTTTAATTGTATTTTCAATTTCATTGATTGATATTGAGTCATTTAGAATTTTTGAGTCATATTTATTCAACTTTGATATTTCATATGTATCTAGGAATCTGTCCATTTTTTCTGTGTTGTCCATTTTATTGGCACATAGGTTCTTGAAGTAGATATTGATGATCCTCTGAATTTCTGCTGGGTCCATTGTAATTTCACTGTTTTCATCCCTAATTGCATGGATTTGGGCCTTTGCTTTCTTTTTTTGGATAAGGTTGGCTATGGGTTTGTCAATTTTGTTTATTCTTTTGAAGAAGTAACTCTTTGGCTTCATTGAGTTTTTGTATCATTCTCTTAGTCTCCATTGCATTGCTTTCTGCCCTGATCTTTATAATTTCCTCTCTTGTATGAGCTTTGGGTTTGTCCTGCTTTTCTTTTTTCTAGAAGCTTGAGATTCAGCATCAGGTTGTTTAATTGAGCTCCCTCTGTTTTCCTAATGTGAGTATTCGCTGCTACCCTTGTAGGACTGCTTCCACTGTGTCCCATAGATTCTGATATGCTGTATTGTCATTGTCATTTAATTGAAGGAAATGTCTGATTTCTTCTTTAATTTCCTCTGTGACCTATTGGTTATTCAGAAGTGTGTTGTTCAATTTCCAAATATTTATGAAAATTTTGCAGTTTCTTTTGCTATTGATCTCCAATTTCATTGCACTATGGTCTGTTAATATGCAAGGGATAACTTCAATTCCTTTGCACTTACTTAAACATGTTCTATGAGCAAGTGTGTGGTCTATTTTAGAGAATTATCCATTTGCATTTGAGAAGAATGTGTATTCTGATTTTGTGGGTTGGAACACTCTGTAAACATCTGTTAAGTTCATTTGTTCAAGAGTTTGATTGAGTTTTTGCATTTCATTGTTTATTTTTTGTCTAGTTGATCTATCTTTTTGTGCTATGGGGTATTGAGGGGTATCTTTTTGTGCCATGAGTCCCCAGTACTATTGTGTTAATGCTTATTTGATTTTTTATGTCCATTAGTATTTGTTTTATACAGTTGGGTGCACTAGTGTTTACTGCATATATTAATGATTGTCATCTTTTCCTCTTGGATTGTTCCCTGTACCCTTGTACATAGTTTGCTTCTTTCTCTCTTAATCAGTGTTGGTTTGAAATCCACTTTATCTGCTAAGAGGATAGCTGCTGCTGCTTTTTTTTTTTTTTTTTTTTTTTGGTTCCTTTCACATGGAATACCGCTTTTTACCCTTTAACTTTCAGTCTATGAGTTTCCTTTTGAATTAAGTGTTTTTCTTGTATGCAGCATATTGTTGGATCTTGCTTCTTGAGCCATTCTGCCAGTCTATTTCTTTTTATTGGTGAATTGAGACTGTTAACATTGATGGTTATAACTGATATATATTGACTTATCCTTGTCATGATGTTTTCTATTTTTTTTGTTTTTTAATTTACATATTAATTGGTACATTTTATGTATGCAATACATTTACATTTATCATTGGGTGTTCGTACCTGAACATGATGTATCTTAGTTCTTATTTTTTCCCCCATTACCTATGTGCCCTTCACCCTCACCACCCTTCCCTATTTACATAGATTTTGTTCCCATTTTTTTTTTCTCGTAATTTTTCCTTTCCCTTCTTCCCTTTTCCCTTCCCCTCCCACCACCCCTACACTTTTGGACCTTTTCCTATTTCAAATTATCAATTATTCGTTTTAATCATTTTCATCCTTATTTAGACTTTCAGTTTCTCACATTAGTGAAACTATTCGGTATTTACACGTGTGTCCTCTTTATTCACACCTGATGGATTCATTCTGCAGGGATTCCTGGGGTTGTGATCCTTGTTGTCTTTTCCTAGTATATTGTTTCAAATTTTTTGGAGTGCTGGTTTGGTATTCATGAAGTTTCTCAGGTGCTCTTTTCATGAAAGTATCTTATTTCTCCATAAATTTTGAAAGATAGTTTTGGAGGGTACATCAATCTTGGTTGAGGGTGTTTTCCTTTAGGGATTGAAATATGTCACTTCAAGCTCTTCTTGCCTTCTGGGTTTGTGTTGAGAAGTATTCTGTGATTCTCATGGCTTTCGTTTGTATGTGATATTTTTCTTTTCACTAAGTGCTTGTAGAATTTTGTTCTTCTGTTGGGTTTCTGAAATCTTAACTGTTATATGCCTATGTGCAGATTTTTTTTGATCAAGGCTAGTTGGAGTTCTATATGCCTCACTTATCTATATGTCAAGTTCTTTTCCCCTATTTGGGAAGTTTTCTGCCATCACTTCTGTTAACAGTTTTTTCCTCCCATCTTCCCCAGTTTCTTGAAGTTTGCATGATATTCCTGTGTCTTCTATCCTCATTTCTAACCTTTCTCTCTCCTTCTAGCTCTTTATCCCCACCCAACTCTTTCTAAGTCTTTATCCCAGATGCTAAATTTGCTATATTTAAGGGCTTATTTATTGCAAACATATTTCTAGTTGGTCCTTCATTTTAATCTAGTTCATGTGGTTAAAGGTGATAGATTAATGGTTATCACAATTTGTCATTTTCTAAGCTGTCTTTGATACTGTGGTTGATATTGATTGTATTACTTGGGTCAAGATGATATGATTGTTCTGATCAGTTGTCCTTCCTGCTATACCGAAACTGAGATTGCCTAAGAGTCATCACAGACTCAAAACCTAAAGACCGTCTATATCTGGAAGACACCTCTGAGAAGTAAGCATTCCTTGAGGGTTCTAAATACTAGCAATAAAGATACTCACAATAAGCAATATAGAAGTATCAACACAGGAATTAAACTAAAACCATCAACAATAAAAATAAAATAAAAATGAGAAGACACCTAAAGATACAAACCAAGACTTTTTTTTTAGATCAACTCAGCAAAATAAAATTCCGATTTATTGTTGGAAAACACTGTTTCACACATACATCAAAACAAAAAACAAACAAAAAAAAAAACCCAGCAACTTCATAGACAATAAAAGGGAAAAAAAAGAAACCTTTTATCTTTGGCCTTTTTAACCATCTCATACAAACCAACTACTTACAGTACAGCTAAGAACATACATAAAAAAAGTTACGGGAATGCTCACAATAAGATTGGTTTTTTTGTTGTTGTTTTTGCTTTTTTTTACAAGGTTTTTTTCTCCTTTGAGATTATAATGAACATGGTCACACCACAAGTAAAGTCGGAAGTAGGACAGAGAATGCTCCGAAGGCTGGTTTGGTCATCCGCATCATCAAAACTGGCTGACCTCTAACAATATGTACAAAAATATAAAATGTAAATAAAAAATACAAACAAATTTTCCGTTTTAAAGTACTTTTAAGAAAAAAAGCAGGGCCTTGGAAGTTTTGGTTTTCTCCTCCCCTGTGGCGAATTCGGTGGAGAGCTGTCTGCAGGGGGCGCTGCCCGGTGGGCGGGCAGCGGCCTCTCTACTCGAAGGTGACCACGTTTAGATTCTGAGACGGGAAGTGGAGGGTGAATAGGTCACGGCGGCCTTTTTTTACTTTAACTATTCCTTTTTTGCTGTCTAGTCATCATTAGTTTTCTGCTTCTTGGTGTCAACGTCGTCATCCTCGTCATCCTCAGCTGCCCGCTTGCCTGTAGTTTCCTCTGCCTCATCTTCATCTCCGTCCTCTTCCTCATCATCACCTTCCTCCTCCTCCTCTTCCTCCCCAACTTCCTCCTCCTCCTCTTCCTCCCCACCTTCCTCCTCCTCTTTGTCTACCTCATTGCCTCCTGCTCGCCATTTTCCTCATTGGCGTTGCCATTAGCAGGGGTGTCTCTTCCGTTCTCCGCCTCTTCCACAACCTCCTTCTTCTCCTTTAGGTCCTTGGTGGTGATCTCGGAGCTGGTGTCCATGGCCACGTCTGACATGGTGGGGCTCACTGGTGGTCTGGTGCAGCGGGTGAAAAGGAAAGCGAGAGTTCGTGGACTCTGGCAAGACAGCTGCCGGAGTCCGAGGCCGAGGCATGCGGCGGAGGTGGCTGCCGCGAGAAAGGAGCCAGGTCGGGAACAATGCAAAGATAGGGCTTTTCAGAGCAGCCAGTCCATAAAGGGAAAATTCTGAAGGCAATGAGGTGGAAAACTCTGATGATCAAACACCTGGACACCCTGAACTGATAAAATGGGAAGTAACAAAAGAGATGAATGAGGCTGTAGAAAAAAAATCAAAGGAGAAATAATTGCCCAGATGGTGACAAAAATGGAAGGCATGCTTAGAGATTTTAGAACAGAAACAAAAGAAGAGGACCTCAGGACCCTGATGGAAGCCATGTATATCCAGCATAGGAAAGAAATGGAATCCATGAACCAGATTCAAACAGATATGCAGAAGATTAAAAATTCCACTGAAAGTGTACACAGCAGGACCTGAGCTGCTCCCCAAGGAGCCTGCCATCACAGTCCATGAAACCAGTGTGGTGTGAGACCTGAGCCCCTACTGGAGGAGCCCACCATAACCATCTGAGAGACCAGCTTGACATGGTGTGATCTCCACCCCAGGAGCCTGCCACTGCTGGGGTCCAGACTTCAAGTGATGGAGAGCAGACAGGCCATCATTCTGTGCCCAGGAAGATGGCTCAGGAGTGAGCAGCAGAGAGAATGCTTTTCCTAGGCTTGGTGAGCTTTGAAGTCCACTGAGTGAAGAGAATCACTCTAATAAAGAGTCAGAGGACAGTGGCTGGTAAGTTGTTGGGGTCACCATCTCCTGCC